>NW_014013676.1:0-245039 GCF_000170995.1 Trichoderma virens Gv29-8
TTAAAATTATTTAAATATTTAATGCACTTCTGGTATTATAAGATTAATAAATAAACTTCCTTTAATT
This sequence comes from Trichoderma virens Gv29-8, assembly GCF_000170995.1. Classification (NCBI taxonomy): domain Eukaryota; kingdom Fungi; phylum Ascomycota; class Sordariomycetes; order Hypocreales; family Hypocreaceae; genus Trichoderma; species Trichoderma virens. Next base: position 68 of record NW_014013676.1, read on the forward strand.
TAAAAAAAACTATAAATATAATTACTTTTATAGACTTACTATTTAAAATAAAACTAATACTCTTTAATATTATAAAAGGGGATAAATATTATATAAAAGTATATTAAAAAGCAATAATAGAAATAATAAGCAGTAATATATAAGTTATCTCTTAAATTTAGTATTATAATAGTAATTTTACCTTAATATAAAGCCTATTATTAATTATTATAGTAAAGTATATAATATTAAAGAGATTATTAATAAAGGTCAGCTGTTAAAAATATAAAAAAAGTACTAGGACAGCTAACTCTTTAAATTATAGCCTTTAGGCTATACCTTTTATTATTCTAATAAAGCCTTATACTTTATAAACTTCTAAACTAATAGATAATAAAACTAAATAAAACGTAAAATTCTAATATATCTTAATTAAACGTAGTATATAAGTTATTAATATTAATAATACAGGTATTAATTTAATTAAATCTTTTAATAAAAAAAAAACTTTATATATTAACTACTTACTTTATTAAAGTATTAAAAACTATATATTAAAATCTAAGGTAGTATATAAATTATCTATTATACCACTTTATAGTAAAAATAAGATATTAATTATAAAAAATCAATTTAAAGTATAAATATATAAAATTAACTTTATTTTTAAAGTAAAAAATAAAAAATATAAAAGAAAATAATAGCTGTAAATAATTAAACTTATTAATAAATATAAACTAAATATTAAGTATATAAATATATTTTTAAAAATTAAGTTAAAAGGACTATTACTATAATTATTATTATAAAAGAATTTACTTAGTAGGAGGAGCCTTTTTATATTTAAGGATATTATAAAGTTAATTAAGTTTAGTTTAAGCAGTAATAAAGTTAAGCACTGCAGTACTATTGAAATTATTATTATAAAAAAGATTAGCATTAGTAACTATCTCCTTAATAATAACCTTAAGTTAACAATAGTTAAAAAGTTAATTAAAGATATTACTGTCTACAGATAGCTAACTAAAATAATTATAATTAATAAAAATATTATAATATTTAAAATAGTTATTTTATAAGAATAGCAACTATTAATAAATAGCTTTTTAATAAATATAAAATTAACAGTAAAACTAATATATTATATAAAGCTAATTAGTTTTATTAATTAAATAAAAAATAATAATATTTAAATTTAGCAATAGTAAAAGTAACTGGGAATATATATTTTTAGTATTATAAAGGAAATTAATAATATAACTGTAATATTTATATTATTAGCCTTAATGTTAAAAAATTTATATATAAATATAAATATAAGTGATAAATATTTCCTTAACTTAAAATAGCTTAAGAAAATATAGTAAAATATCTCTAAAATCTAAGGTATTTTTTTAATTAAAAAAGAAAAACATAAATAGTTTAAGCTTAGTATTTTTATTATAGTAAGCTTTATAAGTACTATTTTAAAAATATAAATTAAACTATTTAATTTTATAGTAAATATAAAATTTAAAACTCTAAGTATTAAACTAGGCCTATTAGGCGTAAATAAACTCTATATTTTTATTATATAGTACTATTACAGTAAGATTATTTTAAAAAAGAATCTTAGGTAAAATATTTAATATAACTTTTATAGTAAAAGTAGAGTTTTACTAACTAAATTAAAGTTAACCTAATGAAGGTGTAATAGTTATATTTAGATTAAATAAAGTTAAAGTAGAAGTCTAAAAGTATTATAAGGTACCTAAAGTAGGAATAGCTATATAAAAAGTGCAGTAAAATACCTCTTTATTAATTAACGTAATAAATTAAAGTTTAAGCTAGGTAAGACTATAATAAAAGCAGACTTAGTCTTTATTATTAATATTATTATAAATAAAAGATTAAGTATAATAACTATAATAATTAGAAATAGAATTATAAAGGTCATTAAGCTAAATAATACTATAAAAATAATAAATAAAATAACTGTAATTTTAATTATCTTAATATATAATAGACTACTATTATTACTGTATTAATTACTTAAATACTTAAGATTATAAGAGAAGTTAAAATATAGTTAATGTTAAGGAAAGATCTTCGCTAATATAATATTAAACATAATATTAACGTTAAATTTATACTTAAGCTTTATATACTTTAATGTATTTAAGACTTTTATTTTTATTAATATTATAATAAAAAAGATATAAAGCCTTATAAAAAGTCTTATTAGCCGCTTTAGAGAGTAGGGTAGGCGTTTAAGCAAAAATAGCAGGGATATTTATATAAAAAAAAATAACTAAAAGTTAATAAAATAGCTATTACTTAAAGGATTAAATACTGCTAATTATATATTTATAGCTACTGAAAATTAATTATATAGCTTAAGTAATTTAAAAGAAGTAAGTAAATACTAAGGAAAAGAAAATTAAGGTTATATACAGCTATTAAAGGCCTTTTAGCGCTAACAGTAATTAAAGTACTTTTTAACAAAAGTATTTAACTTCTTTAAATAAAAGAATTAATTATTTAGTTTAGTCTATTTATAATAAGTATATTAATAAAATAGTATATTATTAAAAAACTAAAGAAGATTAAAAAGATTAAAAAAAAAGTTAAAATTACCTTTAGGAAAAAAAGGAAGTAAAGGCGGAGGTAAAAGTACTACTACTATAGTAAACGTTATTATAACTATAGATATAAATTACTATTAATTATAAGCTTATAATTCTAATAATTAAATATTAAAATATAATTTATTTATTAAAGTAAATTTAAAAATAATTAAAATATTAAAATAAAGTTAATAGCTTAAGTAAATAAAAGAATAAAAAATAATAAAAAAAAATAAAAAAAAGTAAAAAATAAAAAGAATATACTATAAAAGAATTTTTAATATTTAATAAAAGTATATTTATTTATAAAAGCGTTTATATATATAAGTTTATCTATTTATTAAAAATAATATAAATTAATTAAGCAGTTAATATTATTAAATAAACTATATTAAGCATTTTAATTAATTATAGGTTAAATTTATATATACCCTCCAGAGGTATCTGTAGTAAACTTTACTTATAGCGCTTATATACCTACAGTATTATACCTATAGTATCTTTTAATTATAATAGTATTTAATATATATAAAAAGCTGCTTTTCTGTATTTTTAAATAATATTAATTTTAAAAAGAAATATATTTATATAAAAAAAATATATATAAAATTATATTAAAGTATATTACTATATTACAGGTAACGTAAGATATAAGGAGCTATAAAAAGCTATAAAGCTTAACACTACAGGAACATTATAATATTAACTTTTAATTTACAACAACACTAAAAAACAATATTAACACTATATTACAGGCAGTAAAAGCTACCAAAAAATATAAATTTAACCAATTACTAATTAAGATTTCGACCTGTAGCTTAAAAATATAGTGGCTTATTATTATTTTTGCCTATTAATAAAGTAAATCTAAAAGCTGCACTTCACTCAGTTTACAACTTCGCAAAGCTAGCTTCGCAGCTTTGCTTGATTAATTACAGTTAGTCATGTTCACAATGTCTCCAAGACTTTCGGGCTGCCAACTCACTCTGAGAACCATGGCAGCGTGGATAGCATCCTTGATGGGGAATCGACAGGGATGCCGTTGATAGCACGGACAACATCGTCGCGAGAAGTGGCGTCACCGCGGACAACTTGCACGATGGCTCCGGCAGCCTCAAGGTTGGCGACCAGCTTGGCAACGGAGAGTGAGTCTACCCCATATCGGTAGAGGAAAGTGAAGCGACGAGCTCCAAATTCCATCATCCACGAGGTCAAGCTACGACCGAGACCACCCAAGCATCCGACATTGGTTTCAGGAATGGACTGATGGATTGGAAGGTAAAACTAGACGAGTATGATGAAAAGAGTAATCGTAACAAGTTTATCAGAATCACCACTACAATTTCTGAATTATCGATCAGTGCATAAAACGCGCTGCCCCTTTGCTTGCCAACCGCTCCCCCAGAAGATTTGCCAGAATCGCAGTTCATCGGAGCTGTGTGAGATGACTTCAGAAGGACGGCTTCCAAACATGAAAAAGTGAATTCAGCACTGCTAGAAAAGAGAATTCTTCCCGATAATTATGATATGAGCAGCGCGTGAGCCATGATAATGTGGACAGGATTTAACTAAGTGGGATTTATTATTGTATCCGCTATTTCCCTTGTCTTCAATTTCCTTTCGGACTAACATACATAATTGACACAGGCTACGAGTTTTGATTAAACAAAAGAACATAAATTAATTCGTACCTTTATTTCAGATTCATTTTAAGTCTGATGTTGTCTATATGGGTCGTCCGCGGGCGGTGCTATCGCCAGTGACATTGAAAAAGTAGCATACAACGCGAGCGCCATTGATCCATATCAGGTCCCGATATCTTCAATGACTTTTGCGATCCAGCATTAATCCAGTAGTAGTTGCAATTTTGCAATCATATTGCGTCACCTCTTCGCGCAGTTTAAAGTTGATGTGTATCTGAGCCCATGACTGGTCTTAGCTGCCGTCGGCGCATTAAAATTCTCTTGCATGGGAAGAAGGATTTAATGGCCTTAATTGACTTAAAGGTCCGGTCTTGATCCTTGACAGAAACCAATGACCGAGAATTATGGGCACAGATCGCTATCAGATGCATATTCATCTTTAGCCTTCGCAGACCGGACTTGCGCTGCTATCGGCCAAGATCCCTTAATGCCGCCAACTTGTCCGGATGCTTAGAGGTGGATTTCTTGAAAGCACTGCAAGAGGTTTAGTAATTCACGAAGGATGAAAGCTAAACTCGACTTGCCGTAGAGTCAATGTCGCAGGTCGAATCGGATTGGCTTATTCCCCTGTCAGACGTGTCCACTACTGTATCTCCGAATCCTCTTCTTCGAAGCTCTTCTGCGGACCCCGCCTTGTCCGCACCTCCACATTGGCCGGGAAACCTCTCAGGCACGGAGATGAGAATCCGTCACTATGCCCAAAGGGCAACAAAAAGGCTTGCGATTATGACGACGAACCAACAGCATAGATAGGATGTAGAAGATTGTATATAACCAGCTTGGAACCGATCCTTCGCTCCATTCAAATTCCCTCATACTCTTCATCTGTAGCAACATAGCCTGGTAAAAATTGTTTTGAAAAGTGGCAGTGCTTGTCGTTTCAACTTGTCATTGACAGAAGATTCAGCTTTATAAACCAGCTCCACAGAAGAAGGAAGAAAATTTCGCCAGAAATGCCTGGCTCTATCAGTTTTATGCAGCAGTCCTTCCCGGGCGCGCCTAAGTTCACGGACAAGGATGTCCCGGACTTGAAGGGAAAGGTGTGAAACAATGGATCTTCAGTTGCTATCTTCAAATCCCATTGTCGCTAATGCTGGTTATGATAGACTGTCATCGTCACTGGTTCCAACACCGGTCTCGGCAAGATTATGGCCCAGATCCTTTACTCCAAGAATGCCAAGGTCTACATGATGGCGCGTTCTGAGGAAAAGACCAAGACGGCCATTGACAGCATTAAGTCAACTGTCGGCAAATCTGATGGTGAACTCATCTACCTGAAGCTTGATCTTTCCGACATCCCCAGTGCCAAGGCCTCAGCTGAGGAGTTTTTGCACCGCGAGAAGAACCTCCATTTGCTGTTCAACAATGCTGGTGTTGGATACCCTGAGCCGGGGAGCAAGACGAAGCAGGGCTATGAACTCCAGTTGGGTGTCAACTGTCTTGGAACTTTTGCCTTCACCAAGACTCTGACTCCTGCCCTCGTTGCCGCCGCCAAGACAGCACCGGCCAACTCCGTCCGCGTCATTTGGGTCTCATCTTCAGCTGCCGAGGCCATTGCTCCCAACAACTACGTTGAGAACCTCTCCAAGATTGAGAAGATGGGTGCTTTTGAGCAGTACTGCGTTAGCAAACTCGGAAACTACTGGCACGCTACAGAATTCGCTGCGCGCTACAAGGCTGATGGTGTCATCTCTATCCCCCTGAACCCCGGCAACCTCGATTCCGATTTCTGGCGCACTCAAGGAGCCGTGATGACCTACATCCTGCGAAAGACTCTCCTGTATCCTCCCATATATGGTGCTTATACCAATCTCTTTGCTGGCTTCTCTCCTGAAGTTACTCTTGAGAAGACAGGTACTTTCGGTAAGAATTCTCTTTCTCTCATTTATACCGACCAGAAACTACGGATAGCTAACTGGGATATAGTTGCCCCTTGGGGTCAATTCTGGACCCTCTCCAAGGAAATGATTGCGGGCTCCATTTCAAAGTCTGAAGGTGGCACTGGTATCGCCAGTAGCTTCTGGGACTGGACTGAAGCCCAGATCAAGCCTTACATGGGTTGATTTGCTAGTTGGAAATGCGAGAGGAATTTGGACCACGGGGTTTTTCTTTAAAATAGAATTTTGGGGGAACTAGCGATGCGTTCGGCTGGTTATGTTTGTAACGTCAAAACTGAAATGAAATGATAGTCTTTATTTACATTTACCCTTTTCTCTTCTGGCGCCTATTAATTACCTAGGTACTCTTTTCTAACTCCCCACTCGTTTACGATGCATCCTTATACCATTAAAATTTCCAATCCAAATATTTTTCAGGGACCGTGGGCCACTTATCAACACCGTCTCGAATAACAATAGACATGCCTCCCAAGAGATGATTGCTGATATGGCAATGCAATAACCAAGCACCCGGATTCACAACCTGATATCTCACCACGGTCCACGTCTTTCCAGTAATGGCCGGTAGCGATGCGATGCTGTCCCTACGGGGTGGATTCACAAGGTTAAACAGCTCTGGCTTCTCCTTAATTGCTTCCTTAACAGAATCCCAGATAAAGTCGCCCTCTCCGGCGCCAATCTGAAACATTTTGTTGCTGTGCTTGTGGATTGGATGAGGTGGCATTGGTACTGTGCTTGCAAAGAGGACAAGGTCAACCCATGTACCGTTGAAGGTCGAGATGGTCACATTGTTCTGCACAGGTTCCGGGTGTCGAAATAAGACGGGTGGTTGGCTGGAGCTGTCGAGGGCGTCGGGCATGAGACGAGTGGAATTCAAGGCCCAAAGGTACGAAGCCCCATCAAGCTTCATGTCGAGCTTGTACGTTATATCGGCTGTTTGCACGATTGGCTCTGGCGGGAACGGGGCAGCTGTGGCTTGGTTGAATAGCGTCACATTCTTTGACAATGGCACTCCTGTAATGCTGATGAATGGTTTCGACTCGCTGGTATGAGACTTTCCGCAGTTGCTCTGCACTTCCAAGACTGCGTTTCCAACCAGTACCTGTGGAATGCTGATGGCATTGCAGCGAATGTTGAATTTCCCAGCCTTATTGATTCTCACCATGACGCTGTATCGATCGCCATTGGTAAGTACAAGGGCTTGTACCTTCTGAGGATGAATGTATGCTCCGTCCATAGCATACACCCACATGTCATGTTCATCTATAGACACCATCGATGTGATGAAGTTGATGGAGCCGATGATGTTTATTGCGAGCCACTGGTGAGTGGGAAGTGACGAGAGCTGTGCCTGAATGATTTCAGTGGCACCTTTGGTTTCCTTGCAGCCGGAAAAGGCTCCAGCAGGGATGGAAGTGAGATTAGCTTGGTCTGGGTTACCCAGTGCAGCCAGCGCCGCAGGCGGCAGGCACCTATTCAATTTGAATCAGTACAGATAGGCATCTGACGAGGCGAAGATAGAACATACGACTTATCAGTCATGGCCGTTACATTTCCCATTGCTAAAAAGGCCTTTTGATCATCGCTTAGGTTGGCCGAGACTTCGGCGCTCGGAAGACACTGCACGCGTCCCTTGCCATTGAACAAGATGGAATCATAGCACGAGTCTTCGACACCGCTAGCCAATGCGATGTTCCACTTCTCTTGAGATGTGAAGTGGTTAAAGTCTGCAATTGCAAGTGGCTTGACGTTGCGTTCAGCTTCAATCATGGCGACAACGGCATCGGGGTCGGAAGATATCAGATGGAAAGGCTTTGGGTCTTGAGGGCGAGGGTGAATAATTATGGGACCGTAGAGGCCATCTTCAATCTGACCGTGGAAATGAGAGTGATACCAGTAGCTGCCATACTGGGTTGCTGCAAATTCATGGATAAAGTGACCACCAGGAGGGATCGATAGTTGAGAGAGTCCAGGGACACCATCAGACCATGGTGTACCAAACATCTCAATGCCTTCTAAAATTAGCATTGCATGTCAATAAGACATCATTATCGACCTACCATGGAAGTGGATTGTAGTGTTTTGAGGGGAGTGGTTCTTGACACGCACAACAACCCAATCGTCCTGATCAACCTCGATCGTAGGGCCGGGTGACTGGCCATTGACCAAGAACATCTGTCGTGAGAAGCCATCTGGAGCGTGCTTTTCCCAGGTCAAAGTAAAATTGAACTCGCGCACCCGTACAGGAGGCACATAGGTTGGGAGCGCCCATGATGGCAGCAACTGCGCAAGGAGAAGGAAGAGGAGCATTGACAGTCGCGCCATTGCGAGTTGGGAGGACTGGATCAATCTAGATGGCCTGGCCCGAAGACACCAGAACCAAGCATAGAAGGAAAGGGGCAAGCCATATTATACTCGGCCAACATGTCTCAGTCTTACCACCCGAATCCATGGCTCTTCGGCCAACGACTTAGCCTCGTCATGTCTCAGATCAATACACGGGTAGAAGCTGCAATAGGCGTCATCCGGCGGCAACTGGCCCCTGCACGCCCGCCTCCCTGGGATCAGGCCAGCGAAACGAAACAATCAAAGATCCAGCATGCGTGTTGGTGCAACGCCTTGATTGGGAGCGTGCGGCAGGGCACCGCATCTGGTGGATCTCGATCCGCTTTCAGCTTGTCTCGTTCGCAGGATGTAGCACACTTGGCACGTCATAAGCGCGCCAGCACAGCAAACCTGCAGCTACGAACAATCCTCCAAGCTGATTATCTATGCCCTAAATAGTATCATTCGTCGGCTTCGAAGAGGCTTTGGGCCTTTTGCAGCCCGGTAAGGTGCAGCGGCGAACGCCGATCCAGTCTGTTGAATGTTTGCCATTGTTTTCTTTGTGTGAAAGCTCGGCCACGCAGACAGCGATTAATATCGGCATTGGCTTTTGGGACACAAACTGTTGATTTCTTCTTCTCCTTCTCCTTCTTCTTCCCCATTTTGCAGTTGTAATTTTAGGCTCAATTTTAAAGTTTGCTGACTATTGACTTGGAAACAGAATTAACTCTCGTTGTATGTCGCGCGCGCATTGAGCTTGCGCTTAGGCATTGTTTAGCTCTCATATCTTCAAGCTATCGGATGTATGTAAGCACTGGCTCAAAATAAGCTGATGGTTTGTTTACTGCCCTGCGAACCAGAGGATCTATAGTTCAGAGAAGCAATAGTGCGAAGTTAGGTGTTGACTCACAACTGTTGCGCGATGAAGAACGGAATCCCAATCAGCCTCTTATTGAGCCAGTGTTGGGACGCTTCTTTGGTCAACGGTTCAGATGACCAATCAGATGACAAACATGTGATGAGAAAAGAACATTCAATTCATCTCTACCTTATACAAAAAACTCTCTAATGCTTGGATGATCTTCTCGTGGTGCATCCTGCCTCAAAAGCCACCATCCCACGACTTCTGGCGGCTGATTACCTGGAAATACACATTTGCTGTTGTCCTCGTCCTCGTCCTCCCCGTCTTCATTCGCCAAAGTCCAATCTAACTCTGCCACTTGATCCTCTTCATCTCCCTTTAGCTCTTCTTCCAGCGCCCTCTCCATATCAACTTTGATGTCTCCCCACGTCGTCATGGTCAATAGTGTCCTGCTTCCTTCAGTTGCTCCGGGTATGACCAGGACTCCTGGGGCCGCGTTTCCCGCTGCCGCACCGTTATGAATCGCATTCCGGATTCCCATGCCCGCACCGGCCCAGGGAATTTCCGTTGCCTCAGGCAAATGCACGAGTTGAGCTTCATACTGTGCTGATTTGTATGGTTCGCGGCCCCAGGTGACACCCCCCTTGTGCCGTACGCGTGGGAGTACGTAGTGAATGCCCTCTATCGCAGGCATATGAAAGTAAATGCCTCTGACAACGCTCCGCCAGTGCCGGCGAATGTCTTCATCACCAGGCGCCGTCTGTCGAGGCACGTCTCGGAACCAGGCTCGCCATTCCAGTCCTACGTGTAAGACCTTCTCCCAACCGCTGATCCTCGTCTTGCCGCCTTGGGAGCGTAGCATGTGCCGCTGATTGCGATCAAAATACAAAATATCCCGCTTTGGATTGAACCAAGGTCCCGTGCCGGGTTCCGGAGCGAGAAAGTAGTCTCCATTCCGGAGAGCGGCGGCCCGGGACTCGGTGCATATGTGGAGTGCAATTGGCGGGGGATGCTTGCGGTGGAAAGTGAGGATTTTGCTGTTAATACCAGATTCTGTTGTACCCTTGACGTGAAATATTCGCGTAGGGGGAAGAGTGGCCTCCCAAATGAGAGTGCGGATCTCAAAGGGCAAGCCTGAGAGGTTAAACGACTCTCGTGCCATGGCTATTGTGTCTCGTAGTTGGAATTAGATGAAGAGACTTGCTTCACACAAGGCTGCAGCTTTATGTAGTATCTCTCTTCTCTTCAGCCCAAGCAGCGTAGGCTAAGATAAAGCAACCAAACCCCTGGCTAGGCAGCCAGGTTTATGATGGGAGCCGGAATGAAGCTGCCTGGTTGGTTTGTGGCGGCTGCGATGAAGGCGCGTCGACTTTACGTAAGGCAACAAAATGGATAAGGCGCATTTGACAAGAATTGGCAAAGAAACGCGAGTCGCACTACCACAAACTTGCAGCCGCAAATGACATGGATGAGCTGGTTGCATCTGATTGGATGTAGCCTCGATCACGGAGCGGTGAGTTTTGCAATTGCCTTGAATCCCGTGTTGAGTAAACGATTGCCTATCCTGTGCTTCTAATTCTCTGCCCAATCGCTTCCATGTTCAATTACGTGAAGGATTCATACAAACGCCATCATAGCTCTCACTCCGCATACTAGAGTCGCAGAAGCGGGTGAGATTATAGGTACCTAGGTAGTTTTGCATGTCGGCTACAAGTACAAAGTTCAAGTTCAGGTGGAAAGCCAAAGGAAAATAAAGAGTCGGAGGATAAGATGACGCCACGTGATGGCGCTTCTCCTCTCCAAACATTTGCCCTGCCTACATGTATTCAGCCTGAGTCTTTAGTACGCATCCAAGCATCATATTTACACACACTTATGCATGACGGCAGCCCTCTTGTTGCCGCATTCTACTGCTTCACAATCTCATGTCTCGTATTCATGGCGTTTCCAACCCCCAGCACCGAGTTAGCGCGGGTCCGAAGCGACCGACCGATTCCATGTATATGTCACTAAAAGTGAACATCTCAATGATCATCCTCATTGCTACATTCATCTTCGTTTTCGCCACCATTATCCGTTCCTCCAGTATTTGGATTCATCTCCAATGGACTCTCGGAATCAAAATCTCTCATGGAATTGAGACGTGCGCGCCCTTTCCAATAGTTCCTCTGAACATCAGCCTCCATGAAGACGTACCTTTAGCACCATCTCCGCTCCCTCCTTCACACGCGGCATCCGATGGAGAGACGATTATTAGAAGATTTCAAACTCTGGGCAGAACGACTGTCTGGAAGAGTATTGCAAACATTAGCTTCCATGGTGACACGTTTGAACCCGAAGGTCTCGTCCGCTTGGGCCCGGATCGTTATGTAGTTAGTTGTGGAGAGTATACTGAGCGTACGCAAAAGTATCCTCATCCCATCAATGGGACCGATCGGACGCCAGGAAAAGGATTTGCCCATTTGATGGTGTATAATGGCAAGGGAGAACGAATTGCTGACGCGACGATTACAAGAGAGGGGGATGAAGAGTATCACAACGGCGGGATTGACTACGATGGACAGTGGATTTGGGGGACTGTTGCACAGTACCGGCCAAACAGCACAGCATATATTTATAAAGCAAACCCATATAACTTGAAGACAGAGATCGTGCTACAGTTTACCGATCATCTGGGCGGCATCGTTCACGATACTACCAAGAACAGCCTCACAACACTAAACTGGGGAAGCCGAAATGCATATGTCTGGGCTCTCAAAGAGGGAGGAGTGGCCGATTGTTTCATCCAAAAGCCTAAGTCAACGACCCGCAACCCAAGTTACTTCGTCGACTACCAGGATTGTAAATGGCTGGGCCAAAGCGAATTCTACAATGGCGCGAGCGTGATGCTTTGCTCTGGCGTGACTGCCTTGGATGGCGGTTATAGTCTCGGTGGGATTGCGTTGGTTCATGCTGAGACAATGCAACCTTTGGCTGAAGTGCCAGTCATGCTCGAGAGCGAGCTTGGAGTGAGAATGACGCAAAATCCCATGGATGTGAGCGTGGAAGGCGGCAAGTTGAGATTTTACTGGCTTCCAGATCAGAGAAATAGCACATTGTACATATATGAAGCACAACCTGATAGTCCTTTTGAGTATGGCGGAGGACAGATTTAAGGCTCCTTGTATCCATGTCCTCAATAGAAACAGTAGGTTGGAGGTTTCTTGCATATAAGATGGCAATAGCACCCATTGGCTATATACTCAACCGCTACAATTCCGTCATAATGGTTTATCTATGGCTTATTTCAGTATCATTTGGACAGCTTTGAGTGTTCCAGTAGGGCTACTGTAAGGATCAAGAGACTGTATTCTCCAATTATTTCCGAGAAATGTATTTAGCGGTTTGTGTGACGGGCAATGGCTTGAATCTGGCCAGCGGCTGGGTTTTATGCTCCTGTGAGTCCATGGATAGAAGTAGTTATACTTGCAACGCATAATTCTATAAAAGGCTTACAGCAAGGAGATTTCTTTAATCGCTAGCACTTCAAGCACCTCTAATTGCAAATATTAGATCTCATGGTATTCTATTCCATATCGCATGAGTCTAGCTTATTATGGGATACAAATGCCGTTAGCCATGTAGACAAGTAAGTATTCGCGCAGAATCCTCCCACATCCTCTATTTTCCCACCACGTACTGGCCAAAAAAAACTGCCATATTTATTTAACATGTTGGTTGATCCGTCGAACTAACGTTGGTCAAGATTGCAACAAACTCGCAGTTGGGAGGGTAGTAGGTAACCCAGTCCACATATTGGAAGTAGTACCACGGAGTGCCATCTTCATTGAGATCGAAATCAGCCTCACAGATCTGCATACCGTTGAGCGTGTTGACGGGCTCCTGGTGCCAGAGGTTGTAGGTGTTGGTGCCACTTGAGGGGGATAGGAGCCAGTTGGGGTCTGAGGCGTTTGGGAATGACGAGGTGTTGGCAAAAGCGAGCTGTCCTACAATAGTAGGGTGTAGAAGCGGGATTTCTGTGTAGTTTTGTAAGAATCCCTTGGGACCGAAGTCGAAGATTGTGCCATCAGAGTTTTGGCCCTCGCTGACAAGGACGCCATTGTCAAGGTTGGCAAGTAGCGGAGGAGAGCTGTTGTCTAGAGCGACATAGCTATATTGGCCGTCCTTGCTAGGCCTAAGCTGAAGAGGCTTAAAATTGTTCGAAGGAATTGAATCATCATAGAGATAAAATGTAAGGCCCGCATGCGTGGTCACGACATTCTGGGCACAGATCTGCCCAGTAACTTGAGATATGCCGGTAGTCAAAGCCAAGGCAGTTGCCATCAACTTATAAGACATGACAAAATCGTGTTGAGTTTTTAAGTGTTTAATAAGAAGCCAGACTTGTACTTGTTTGTGATTGTAGAGATAAAATTGATGTCTGAAGTTAATTCTTCAGCTTCTTATACTTTAAGTCGGCTCCTCTGTTGAGCCGAATAACTTGGAAGGCGCATGAAGCTTGGTGATGGCTTGTACAACTACCGTCGGGTAGAGACGTAGTAGAGTTAGAGCGCGATTAACGAGCTAAGACTTGCATCGGTATATTTACGCGAGCCAGGGTGCTATGCATGCGGAGAATACAGTAATTTTCAATCGGCGGTATCCTGCACAACAAGTGATGCTGATGTAACCCAAGCATAGATCATTTTGATACGGCAGACAAATCGAGTGGAGACTCAGACACAAAGGTGGTTGATCTGTGTATTGCAGAGAACATTTTAATTCATTTCCAAACGTCAAAGACAGTATATCGCTTGATTGCACAAAGTACGAGTCTCATTCTCGAGCCGCCAGTAATACACTCATCGCCATCTGGATTACTCCCCTATATTTGTCGATTGTTAAAGCTCGCTTGCACAATTGCCGAGCAGCTTCCATTTTAAGCTAGATAGCAATGTATATTACTTGTATGTAGGCGTATGCGCACCATTCGTTTTTCATTGTAACGTTATGGCAATTGCACCAAAAGGGGAAGGTATCTCCATTGTGGTTAATCTGAATGCCATTTTCAGATATACTGAACCGGCGATGATCTGATAAGCCATCGTGGCGGGGAAATATATATCAGTAATTCTGCGGCTTAAACAGTACTAGGAGATTAATATAATCGTTCCACTCTCGGAGATAACTACCAAATGTTCAGTCTTCTGCCCGCAGACTCTTTCCTTCAATGTTTGATCAGCCTAAACAATGACGAGATTTGTACAGCCTCATGTCTCAAATATGCAATATGCGATACCCCAAGAGACACGCATGACGTGATGCTATGCAACAAGGGTGAGAACGGGATATTTTTCGGCGGGAGCTAAACACATACGCCCTTGTTTTTACAGAAACAGAATTGCCTAAATGTTTTCAACCATCATCAAACCTGTTTGCGCAATGCCAAGACAAGAAGCGAAGTATGAGTGAGTATGAGTGGATGCTCTAATCGCATATGGCTCGTATCTAGGCTGCCGCTTTCTTCTACACGCGGCTTGAGACCATGAAACTCAGAGCTATGTAATTCTTATCTGAAAAGTCTAACTCCTGGATGTACCCTAGTCAGAATCCCCGACTCCCATTTAGTATCACGTTCTTCTGAATTACGTAGTTGCTTTGGAATGGGCATATATAGTTAGTCTCCCTATGATGACCATATATCTCATGGGCTGATTGCCGAGATGTTGAAATAGCATGGCACATATTGCTCGCAAATACTGCATCACCTCTGTTACTATCAGCTATTCTCGGTGGGTGGGGTATTTGTATAGCTATCCCCTTGCTGAAAAATCAACTGCAGGTCATTTGTAAGCCCTGTCACGGCACGAAAAGACACCAAACTAGTTGTGCCTACAGGTCCCAGAATTGCAAGCATTGTGAAGGTGTATGTTGCCTGTTGAAAGACATGGTTATTTTGGAGCCGCTCCACGATGAGACCGACCTGCATTGCAATTAAAATCAAGGCTACATATGCAGTAACTGCAGCAACCCAGGTCAGGTTCTCACGGAAGAAGCTACTATAATTGTTCCATCAGCCGAAGTACTCTTCAGAAAAGAGAAACAGACTTGTCTGAATGAATGACATTGATGCGCGGTAAGCGAAGTACTGCTCGAAAGAAGTGACGGTGGATCCTGATTGAATCATGTTGACTGATAATTTCTTTGCAACACTCTGGCATTGTGCCCATTTGATGGTTAAGTTATCAGTCTCTCATGGTTAAAGACAATAATCCATGACGATAAAGAGTCGCATTCTGTAGACGCTAAACAAGGATGGGTGTACAGAAAGCTTGAGATGATTTCTGCAGATTCTCTTTATGCTAAATTAGGCGAGGACATCGTCACTCTATCATCGACCGATTTTCGATATGAGCACCAACAACGCCTTCAATGGCGGTTAAGCCGGTATTGCGCATACAACAGAATTCGCTGCAATACAGATGGCTTTGCCAGAATTACAGATGCACAAGAGATCAAGAAAGAGGCTCTACAAAGATTTTCTCATAGCCAGTCTATAACAGGTACAAATAAATCCGCTCCACAAGGACGATACTGAAACCAAGGGTAACTTGCAAGTGCAGCGGTATTCTGGGGTGTCTCGCACCTGCGAGCTAAAGAAGCTTGTTTATCTAGTCCAGCTGTGGCAATGATGGCCGTTTCAAAGAATCCAGACACACTATTGAGGGATTAGCAACTATGCGACATCTTCGGCTGCCAATAATTTTAGGAAGCTGAGATGCAGCTGGAACGAGATTTAAGGGATCCTATTGTTCTCCCAGCACGCGTATAGTGAGCTGCGGGCGGTATTTGCCAAAAGCTAGTTATACATCAATGAATCATTATTGTCATTCTAATGATGGCCGCTAATTAAACTGCTTCGGCGTGAAGTGTATAAAGGATGGGATAGGGGTGTTTTTGATAGGTATTCGGCTGCGATGGTGGTCTTGGAATTGGTCAGGCACGGAAATTGATGGCAAGATGCGGCTCTCGGCCGAGCATAGAAATTTTTGCTAGGGTTTGGGATATAAGCCGGAAATTATTGTAAGATACCATTCACCAAGTATATCAGTGCCGACCATACTGGGCAATTAGGATGGGATTCCCGTAGAGTATGAGAACGATATCGCTTGCCTCAAAGACCTATCTATTATCTCTACATTGTAACAAGCAAGTCGTTAAAAGAAGTTTTCTAGCTTCTAATTTTTCAACATGTGAGAAACAAAATGCTATTCTACAGACGAGTACCATATCATACTGTCGATAGGATAACGCCTAGGTTTCTCTATTATTATACTTTTATAGTTGTGCATATATATCTTGGTGATGAATGCATGCGGGATTATAGACATTCTTCATTTTAATCTTACAGAGAGGTGATATATGAACTTCTCTGGTCACAGTATCCAAAACATGGGGACGTAATGTTTCTCTTTTGTTAGCACTTCATTCCGTCTCACACCAGGCGCGATAGGAGAGAGTCTTTCTGTGTAGCACCCAACACCAAGGAATATGGCAATAATCTACTCAATATAAAGCATTGAAACAATAAATAACCCATTTTTAGAGCACTGGCGATTTGGAAATTCTCATCTTTCCAAGACGGATTTTGAAGCTCATGCCTGGCAGCGCTGCCCCACGACCGTCTTGTGGTTCTGGTTCTGGCTTCTTACTCAGGTCAACAAGCTTGTGCAAAAGAGTACCTAGTATCAAGTCACATGATGCGGTGCTGTGTACAGTGCCTGTTCTTAGCACAAAGTTATGCAAACAACTTCAGGCTGTGCTTGAAGATTTTGGCTCTAGTCTCCACTCCCGGCTTAGCCTTCTAATCAATCTGACATCCAAACACGAGACTCATGCATGAGATACCATCGCAATATCCATTGATTCATCGATCTCCCTGTATTCAGTCAAAGTATCTTTCGATCTTGTCCAGCCCAACAGTGTAGCCGATCAATATGGCTACGTTAGTCACCACTGGTCGAACCACTCAGGCCAAAAAGTCCTGTAACAGTTGTCGAAGTATGTGAGATTTTCATTTACCTCTAGCGTCGGTGGAGTTGCGTGATGGGGGTTTTTGACACGACCTCCTGGACTTTGGCGGCGACAACGACGCGAGAGCCATTTTGCTATGTTTGATACATAAAGGCTAACGCTGCTTAGCACTCAAGATCGCATGCGACAAAGCACTGCCTTCTTGTACGGCTTGCAAGACTCGTGGCAAAACTTGCTCAGGTTACAGTGAGAATCTGTCATGGCCACGGAAAGGCGACAAGCGCCGTGCCGCCATGGCAAATGTCCAGAGCCGGGGCAGATATCAAGCCAATCCGGCCATATTCCTTAACACATCCAGCTGGGATGTAAGCCTGTATCGCGAGCACGTCGATACGGGCGCGCATTGTTAGTCTCACTGTGTATTCAGCGTAGCCTATCCCCTGGGACCCCTGTCTGACTGACCTTGGTTTGTAGTGCAGCATATGGGGGCCTGGACGCCTTCCATATCACCAAGTCAGTCTATCTGGTCATCCAAACTTGGATTCTGTAAGTCAGAAACGCAAACATTGCAATTGCGACTCGACATGCTGAGACGGAACAGATGGGCCACAGTTGCCATCGGCTATCCGCCTTGTCACATCAGGCAGTTTTCATGACGACGTCTGCGGACTCTTGTACCGAATGTCGCTTGGTGACAACAGCGTGCCATCTCTCTCTCTTCGCCACTCCATGAATGCAATCTCATTATTGTCTCTACACAAATCGAACGAGGCACTCAAATACAAGATTCTTGCAATTTCGTATCTTAAAGGTGCCCTCACACAGGGCCTCGATAACAAATCTCGGCCCCAAGCTATTGCAACTAGCTTGCTTTTGACGTTATATGAGGTAAGTAAAACAGTTGAAGCTCAATTTGGTTATATATATAATTATATACTATACAAACATATATACATAACATCTAACCCTCATTGGTTCTTAGGTTCTCAGCCATAGTGGCAAGACCAATGATTGGTCAGTTTACTTTGACGGTTGCATGAAGATTGTCAACTCTGGCTTCAATATCCATCGCAAATATGCGGGAGACTGTGCGATCCTCCTAAATTGGGTCCGCTACCATAAAGTGCTATATAAATTTAGCATAAAACATTGGCAACAGCGCACTCCACAAATGGAAGTAATGGCCAAGTCAGACATTCTCGTTTCTGATTCAGCATACGACATAGATATCATAACTGTAAGAACCTCCAATGCCTCACCAGTAAAGATGCCATTATACCACGCTCTTACTGACATGTTGACACTTAGATGCATAACATGCTTGGCTGCTCTCCCGAAGTCTTGGATTTCCTGAGCGAGGCAATGGATCTCGTTAGAAATAGGGACGATCCGAGCTACTTATCAATCAAACGCCTACGGGCTATTAACGAACTTGAATTGCGGCTCAAAAGAATCGACGACTTACGCGACTGTTTTGATGTGGGAGAAGAGGATATTACTATCAGTAAGGTGTCAGAAAGCATGAACGATAGATTGTTCCAGTTTGCTTTGATCATATATGTCGACCGGGTAGTCAAAGGTGCCTTCATGTCCTCATCAACCTCCCAGAACGCTGCCGCTAAGGCGTTTGCCCTTTTGGAGAAGATCCGACTATACGATAGGCCTTTTCCTCTATTCATTCTGTCTATCCAAGCAGAAACTGATGAGCAACGACTGCTGATTCTATCTACAATCCACCGAACAATGGAAGCAAGACCAATGAATAACCTGGGGTCTACGGAGGAAATGATTAAGAAACTTTGGGCTCAGCAGGACTTGCAGGGACCCGAACAAGCGGATGCCCTCTTCCTGCTCAACGCTGTGATCAGCGCCAACAGCATGCCGCCAACCTTCACCTCACCTTTCGTAATCAATGCGATAACGGGCGCCAACGCTGTGCCGTTCTTATCTATTTGACGAGTTGAAGGATTTTTCGTTTATTTATACTGTTTTTGGATCATGCGACAGCGCTGCATATTTCATATAGAATGGGGTTCGGCATAATGAGTGTATATTTTGTAAATAATTGAAACTGTAGCTGTTTGATTGATTTCGATATTTACCTATACTTATAATTTCGGCGGTTCACTGTTTCCGGGCAATGCTTATTTATGTCGTGATACGTAGATTTTAATATGTCCTCCCGAGAATTCAACCCCATTAGTTTCAATGGACCAACCGGGCCACAAAATATACCACGACAAAGCGTTAAAGATTTTTTGTTCTCTTCAATAGTGGTCAAAAACATAAGATATACACGTTGCCCGTGTTGCGGCTACCTGCTTAGGGAACTGACGATATCGGCAACATTTGCAAAAGCGAGCTCGTTCATAGTTTCTCGCCAAACCTTCTCTGCAATCTTTTCGCCTTCAGGCTCGTACACAAGTGGCGCCATTCTAAATTTGACAGCATTAGCAAATTGTAATATAGCTGTTGATTAATGTGACTCACGGCTGGACTTTTCCATCCTCTAGGTACTGGCCGTGCGATTCTGCACCTTGTTTTACAACTGCATCTGTAAATGCGCGTGCTCCAACAGATCCTTGACGCCCAAGAACCCAAAAAAATATGGAAATGAAGATTCGTTG
Organism: Trichoderma virens Gv29-8; assembly: GCF_000170995.1. Taxonomy (NCBI): domain Eukaryota; kingdom Fungi; phylum Ascomycota; class Sordariomycetes; order Hypocreales; family Hypocreaceae; genus Trichoderma; species Trichoderma virens. The sequence goes on from NW_014013676.1 coordinate 20,081, forward strand.
AATTGGGTTGGTTATTTCGCGACTTAAATTGGACTTGCATAAACCGGGGTTGGGGGCGTTAATTATGGCAACGGATGAGGGCACCCGCTTCACCAGTTCAGTTAAGAACAATTGACCTAACAATTTGGATGTGGAATATTGATCTCCACCATCGTAAGATTCGGGTTCGTCCAAGCTAGCGAATAGTGATTCCGAGTTCCTCTTTTTGAACGAGGTCCATGCAGCAGTATCGGATGAAACAAGAGCAAGGTGGCCGGGCTGTCCAGAGACACTCTTCTCCTTCATTATTGGTAGAAGTAGCAAGGTAAAGAGAGCTAATGCAAGATAATTGACTTGAATAGTCTCCTCGTGACCTGTTAGATTATTCGCCTCAAAAGTGTTCTTGAGGAGACCTGCATTATGGATGGCTATATCGAGCCGCTCAAGTGATTTGGCGCGTTCTGCAAATGCCATGATTGAGTCATAGCTGGATAGATCAAGTTTCCATACTTCAATAATGGGAATCCTGCTAGATTTTTGACCCGCTAAGAGCGTCTTCTTCGCCTCTTCACCCTTTGCTTCACTGCGGACAGCAAGGATGAGCCTCTCAAGACCAAGGTCCAGAAGCTGACGACTGCACTCAAATCCAAGACCGGTGTTGGATCCTGTGACAATGGCAGTCTTACCACTCAGATCTGCGTCATTTCGGGTCCATGTTGGAGGGGACCTGAAGAACTGGCGTTGAAAGAACGCAAGCTGCGATGCTCGCCACTTTGGTGTTACATCGAATTGAGGCGTCATTGAGATAGAATCTTTGCGTAGTGGTTATATGTGTGTGCATATATATGATGGCCAATACAATTATGAATGTGAGAGAATGTTTCAATGTTAAATAGATTTCAACTATTCATATCTCTTTCACCCTACCGAAGAGTGAAATTTCCTAATGCTACTTGTCTCACGCTGTCTGGAGGGTGGATCCCGTCTCGCGCTTTCCTGTGTCCTTTCTCCGACAGCCAGGAACTGGCTTTAGCAAATTACGGATTGTAGTAGTATCACACAGATAGATTTAAGCAAAGCTATATGAATCATAGACTAGTTAAGTTTACTAAACCATGCTGTTGTCAGTATGGGAGCAAAAGCGGAAGCGGATTTAGCCACCTTGTTAGTGCCGACCGCGAGTTTTACATGAGTTAGGCGTGTTTTAGACTCCGCAAACGCATAAACGAGCGTCAGACAGGCAATAGGAGATCTGATCTCATTCGATGAGTCGCGGAATTACGGAGCATTGATTAGCTACTTGTTATAAATGTCCTGCGAAAGGGGAGATCTAGAACATCGGCATCTATACATTTTGCGAGATGAGGTGGTATGTGGGGCCAAGGGAATACCGTTGCAGTGAAGCCGGCGTTAACAATACCCATCTCAGACGCGAGGCTTCGGCTTTTAGAGAAGCACACAAAGCGAAGATGTGTGTGATTTGAAGATCTGGCAAAATTTGGCCTCATTAAGCTCATGGCGCAGTCTAGTCCAGGGGTTTTCTTTTTCACGTCTTAATTCTACAAGTTCCAGGATTTAATTCTCAGAGAAATTTGGCTTATACAAAAGTGTGTTTACATCCTCTGCCGAACCCAATCCTATCTCATCATGTATGGTACGGGAATACTACAAAAAGACAGCTATCAAAACCAACTTGTCCATAATTGCTATGATTAAAGTAATTTGTCAATGTACAGCTGGGTAGGTCGTTTTGGGAAAGCCTTCCGGAAGAAACTCCACAGACCACAAGGGTAGACAGGGTGCATTTGCGGAAGCCTGGGATTCGGAAATCCGACAAAGAGCGAACAGGCGCATTGGTCATATTGTCGTAATAAACGAGCCTGATATTGTATTAAGGCGCGGAATTTGAGCTGGTACCTGACATTGATATGCTGCAAAACCCCTACAATTCCCAGGGCGATGGATGACCGGGCAGTGCTTGAAACCATAATTGGGAGACAAATATGAAGAGGCTTGCTGAAGCAAAAGCACAATGCTTGTGTGCATCTCGATTAGAACGACGAGCTCTATTTGCATTTTTTATTCTGTGACTGATTTCTCCTTAAAACTTCTTATTCTTATTGTTGTGCGACACTGCTGATCCTGTTGGTCGGATCATGCCCTTGACGGCAGACCATTCAGAATGCACTCGCTCTCTAGGCGCAACCATTGTCAAGACACAGGCCTGCGTGCTAAACAGGAATTGCTTTCTATTACACCCCTCTATATAATATGACTCTATCTATAGAAACATGTGGCATCCACCCGGGCTATTTCGAATATGTTACTCCGCGCATGATAATGCGAACCCATGAAACCCTACGCACTCGATGACAGCTCCGGCACCACATCGATCTGTCACAGCAACCTTTTTTGACAGCTTTCTTTCGGACCCCTCACTGAACCCACGTGTCAAAAATTGGGGAATTCCTCAACTCAAGGACTCGTCCGCGGCGCATGTGCAAATCCTAGATCAGTTAACTACTTGTTCAGCCCAACTCAGCCATCAAACTCAAACCCCAGCTTATCAGCTCATCAGCCACAGCCCATATTCGCCACGTTGAGATGGGATCCAATCAGTGAAGCTTCATGGCAGCAGCTGAAGCCACATTTTACCAGCAGCCTGATCTGCCGACGTCACATTTCGAGAGCTGACTGGTTGTCTGAGGTTGCTCACGATGAGAATGGAATCCTTTCAAATAACCGCCTTTACGCCCCCAAGAAAATACATTTACGCTAGATGCAATCTTAATTGAATGAAGCTTTTCTACCTGATCTTAGGGGGAAGTAGAGAGCAGTCAGACTGGTTCATGCTTAGTGAAATACCTATACTCTTAGAGTCTATTGGAGTCTGGGTCAACGCCACCATCAGGATTCGTGGCGGCGCCTCTGCAATTACGAACCAGTCCTCTGGTACGCGATATATGGGGGTTCAATAAAGCATTTCCCCTCATAAACGTGGCTATGGCCAAGGCATCCCGTGATATTAAAGCTCATGTTCCGGCATTGTCATTGTCATTTCCTTCACCTTTGAGACAGAACCAGCTTCTTCAAGATAGAGCTCCAAATCTACAGTGCGGCGACCTTGGTGCATATACGAAATGAGCGACGACGAGATGACAATTCGTTCGAGGATAATAGGATCATCATCCCTGATTAGGCGAAATTCTACCAGTGATACACCCCCGGCAAATACCAGCCATGACTACATCCCTATTATTGTCATGACCGTCATTGTAGTGGCGATTATTCTGATACTCCTTATACTTGCGTACGTATCAAGACCCCCCATATTCTATTCTTCATTGCTGCTTGAAATGCGCAAGTAGCTAATACCTCTCATAGGCAATACACAAGGGTGCTCGATCGGAAAAAGCCAACCACCGGGCTTGACGACCCAGAAAGTGCGCAGAATGCCGGTAAAATTGAGAAACTGAACCAAAAGGCTCCAAATCAATCCTTCAAAAGCTGGAGAGAGAAGAGCGAGGACATCAGCAGTTCCGTCAAGCAAGGCACAACTTTTGTCGTGTGGTGAGTCACCTCTAGCCTGCTGTGTTCCAAAATGACTACCAAGTCACTAATGCATGGTAGTGCCATATGTCTTGAAACCCTACAGGAGGACGATACAATTCGCCTGCTATCATGCGCGCATATTTTTCATTCTCTGTGTTTGGCAAAATGGTTTTTGAAGAGACATGATACATGTCCACTTTGTAAGGCCTGTTTTATGTCTTCGTCGGAGAAATCTCCAAAGCCTTTGCAGATTCCAGAAAGAACACATACCCGATGAGCACATCTTACCACCATATAATTATTACCCACGGAGCACATTGACTAGAAAATACGTTATACCCTTTGCTTTTCCACTGCAACAATTACCAGCAAAAATAATGTCATGATTATACTTCATGGAGAGACATCTGTTGAGGGCCGGCATGTGAAATAAGATAGAGAGCCATGCCGCTATTACCTTACAGCATCTTGAAGATCTTAAGATGGCCATGAGCCAGGCGCAACTAAAGTGCCGTTGGCTCATCTACAGATTGAACAGGACGAACAATATTGCTGAAAACTCAAATGCCAAACAATAGAAATGATCGGCCTCAAGTGGATAAGAATATGAGAGGCTTATTCGCAGAGAGATTGGAGGCCAACCTGCCAGAAGATGCCTAAATAGGAAAGCATGTAGCCTTCATTGACTGAAAGCATTAGGTGAACCCCATGGGGTAAAGGAATTGCGTTATTAGTAGGCACTTGTTAACCTGGAAACTGGCCTTCGTAGTGGCAACCCATGAGGCTTCAACTGATGTGAAAGGGTATTGAAGAAAATGGCAATCATTTATCTCAGGAGAGGAAAAATATACCTTCAAATTACAAGGCATTTGAGGAAGGCTTGGGTCATAGTTACTATTAGGTGAATTGTGGCCAAGTGATTTTATGTAGTATACGCTATTCTAGGCAATGCCGATGTTGTATTTAACCAAGATCCCTCATTGTCTTGTGGTCCAACCACTGCTCATTTCCAGTGTCCAGCGCAAAGACGAAAGGGCCGAGAAGTAACACAGCGCGAAAAATTTCAAGGCTTGAATTGGATGTGACTCTATGAGGTTTGCCAAGATTATTTGTGTAAGCAGAATAATATGCATCTAGGAGGCAGAAGGAGGAATGATAATTCTCCTGCGTATCTGTTTCGTGATATGAGGATTTGGACAGACTTTACGTACAACATAAGCACAGAATATTAAAGTGGAAAATAGCGTTATGCATGGATTCGATGTAACAATGGATTAATTAACCTTGAGTGCCTTAGACTAAGGTCAAGGGATTTCGCTCTTGGCTCTCACCCCTGCTCTTATCAATACGGGCTCGGGTCATTAATGTCTCCGTGCCCAGAGATTATTTCATAGATGTCTCAATATACGATGTGGCCAAGTCAAACCGCCGGCCGTTGCTGATTCAGACAGAGATAGGACATTACAGAGTAAGAGTTACCTCAAAGTTGCCCAGACCAACATATGGTTCTGGGATGTAGGGAAAAAAGCTCAAAAATACGCTTAATGAAGCTGAAACATGGCACTACTATTGCGTGCTAGATTCCTAGCCAAGTAAGCTTAATCCCTAACCTTGTCCTAGACCTTGCACCACGGTTCCATTTCTAGAAAGAGATATATGTTTTAGCTAAATAGTGACACCTCGAGGCCTCTTTTAATCTCCGTGCTTCAGAGTTGGAGCGCAACATTCCGCATTCCGTGAGTAGAGGTGGACTAGGTGAGCTTGCCTGATTAGAACCCTCAGCACTGAGGTTACATTTTTTCCGAGCTTCCCTTCCGGGAAAAGGACTTGATGATTGCACGTACTGTTACTAACAATTGTTGGCGAGCTGCTAAGTTTCATGATCATCCTGTTCCATTATGCTTAATATGGTATGGCATTTGCCGTGAGTAATGGATATGTTCTACCCCGACTTTTCTCCTCATTTGTACTCTCGTGGCAAGATTGGGCGAATTGCGAGGCTAGTGGCCGATGTTAAAATCTTTGTCGACGGACACCCATGGCTGCAGGTACAACAAAAAGACCACCCCCTGCAAGTAACAATCTTGGCACTGCTGTCGTAATATGCCTGTATGAAATCCCGCTTTTGGTTTCCACGTCTGAGACGACCAACGTGAGTATGAACCTGAGATCCTTGCAGCCGGAGTTTTTGTACCTTGCGTCAGTCTTTTGTATATGTGATTCATAGCAACTCAATCCTATTGGATGAAGAGCCTTCTATATAAAGGCGAGTGACACCTACTATACCCGCAGGCAGGCTCAAATTTCTCTATCCCCCTGTCTCTGATTGACAAAATTTTCTCATCATGCGATCTTACCTATTTACTGCCCTTCTTGCCTCAGGCGGTTTCGCCGCTCGTGAATTTTTAAATGAGCCTGACACTGGTATTGACGATGTTCTCAAAGATCTCCCAAAGGGAACTCTGCCAAATTTATCGGACATCATTGGCCTCCCCGATTTTGACTGGGCAGCTCGCCATTATCTCCCAACGAAGAACTACACTTACTACCGGAATGGAGCTGCCGGAGAATGGTCATACCGTAACAACCTCGAGGTATTCCACAGATATAGACTAAGGCCTCGGGTAATGGTTGATATCACGAAAATTGAGAGCACGCTACCGTTAGTCAAATAGAAGAAGGGAAAAAAGAAGGCAAGCTTTATTTCTGACTATTATTGTTTAGGACAACTATCTTGGGTCACAACTTCTCTGCGCCAATTTTCATTAGCCCGTGTGCCCGAGGTGCATATGGCCATCAAGAGGGAGAACTCAACCTATTGAAGGGTGCAGCGGCTGGCAACATTTTATACATGGTATTTGAACCATTGACGACTCACGCAATCAACCCCTCATAATAAATTTAAATCTGACTTGTTTCATAGCCGGCATTGTTAGCATCATATACGATTGAAGAGATTGCTGCTGCCAAGGCCGAGGGCCAGGTCGTTTTTCAGCAGGTAAATATCCATCAAACTCAGATTCACAGTGGAAAAAATTGCTGACGCTGCAGAATTTAGCTCTACCTTTCCTCGAATGATACTGAGACCCAGGATCTTCTAGACCGCTCCAAGGCCGCTGGTGCAAACGCCATTGTATTTACCGTCGACTCTGCGGCAGATGGGAACAGACACCGAGCTGCCCGCTATGGCGTCGGATCTGCGTGGGTCGAACCGATATCGCACTGTTCCTAGATTGTTGCATATTGCTGACAATGGATTGTAGTGATTCTGAATATACTTACATCACCGTAAGTCTACCGGTGGATATTTTCTAACGCTTCATACCAATGGTTGGTCTGAATCGTGTCAATCTTCTGTTGCTAACTCACAATTCTTGTAGTGGGATTATTACAAGAAGGTCTCCACCATGACTGATCTCCCAGTCATTCTCAAAGGAATCATGACTGTCGATGATGCTAAGCTTGCAGTTAAGAACAAAGTTCCAGCTATCATTCTCTCCAATCACGGCGGCAGGCAGCTCGATGGGAGCCCTTCGTCTCTCGAGGTGGCTATTGAGATACACGAAAAAGCTCCTGAGGTCTTCAAGCAAATCGAAGTCTATGCGGACGGTGGTGTTCGATACGGTGCTGATGTGCTCAAGCTGCTGTCGCTAGGTGTCAAAGCTGTTGGTCTCGGTCGTCCATTCATGTTTGCCAACGTCTTTGGTACTAAAGGTATCGAAAAAGCCATCCAAATTATTAAACACGAGATTGCTATTGATGCTGCGAATCTCGGTGTTGGCAATCTCGACAAGATTGACCCCAGCTATGTGAGAATATTCTACCTGCTTCTGTAACCGAGGGCAATGCTGACTGCTATCATAGGTCCAGTGGACTCCCAACAACTGGATGGGATAAATTTTGGTACTGGTTAGGTTATAGAGTATAGATTTTACAGATATCAAATTACTATACATAATACTACAGGTGAGATGGATTCGACATCTCATGTGGACAATGGAATAGAGAATTTTAATGACTCTACAATAGTTCATATTTACCCGTTGGCACTGATATTGTTTGTCCTAGTAAAAAGAAGTATATATTACAAGCAAACTAGCAATCTCCTTAGATAGCTAACATACTGTGATTTATTTGCATTTGTTTGTATGAATGCTTGCATTAATTGCTGGAGGGGTGGACCAAATATCCAGTTGGCTCTAAGAGAATATTATATAAGCGAAGAGTGCCAGGTTCATGATGGCTGGTATGATTCAAGTCATTGGTTTGGTTGAGTGTCACTGAGTCATGTGCTTGCCCCTATTTATAGTAATTGCACGACAGAGATATAATAGTCAAATAACTGTCCAAATAATTCTAAAGAATATACGGACAATATCCTGGTTCTACCTCTTGACCCCTTTCACCTCCATTGTTGACGAATGTTGATGTCCTTCACACTATTTCCAACAGTCCATTAAAGCTTTGCTAATCTTCATCCGCATCGAGCAGTTCCAGAGCCGCAGTCGCTTCCCACACCATAGTCGCAGCAGGCCCCAGAGGGCGAGCATTCATAAACGTGATTGTTGACTCGCTTAGCGGTGATGATGTAGCCGTCGCCGTTGGACCAAACACAATTGCCGCAGTACTGGCCTTGCTTAAGGGGGTGCAGAGTGCTGCATTTGCAACCAGTGTTTTTACAGGCCCGTTTATCCAAGGAGAGAAGAGATCGTTCTTCGACCTGAGCTACGGCTTCCACACGGGCCTCGATGTCGACGCCAGCAACCGCTGCAGAGGCCAACGGAGCAATAAGAGCGGCAAGGAGAATGAAACGCATATTGGTAGTGTTGGTAGCTTTGTTTTGTGATTGAAATTGTATAATATTGGATCTTTGACCAGGGACGACTGTGGTAGACTGTTGATGCCGATGGTCCGAACGGCTTCTCGGCGACAGCTTTATATATTCCAACACGCCGCAATGGCTGCCAATTCAAGTTAAATATATTATTTACCATTACCATAAGCCCCGGGGAAGAATGACTCCGATGAGCCGTTGATATGTCCAATCATCAAGGCTGGTATTCATCTGGCCCTGGGGAAGTTCATTTGAGCATCATAGTTGAAGTAAGACGCTGTTTTGAACAAGGATGGTAAGAAGCGGCTGTGAGACTTCACTAGTAGGTTGTTTCACTCCTAAGATGTTTGGCGCATACTGTATAGTACTTGAGTACTACATACCCCGCTTGCTTGAGGTTACATTGCATCAAACAACTGTACTCGTAGGAGGCGAAACGAGGAAAAGTCTCAATTCGAATATTTCATTGGCTGTATCACCAGTAAGCAATGCTTTCTATTCCTCCATGCCAACTTTTTACATAATGTGGCTAGCAGCAGAGCTGATCTAGCCCGTCGGCAAAAGATCGAAAAGTGCTCTATCACAGCACAGCACACGGCCTCCTAAACGTCTCATCATTGGTTCAGAATACAATATGTGATCTCATTGCTCCACAGTGAATGAAACCGTACAATATTATTGATTATCATACAGACGGAGAAGTTTTCCCCGGTCCATGTGATTATGGATGCAAAGGCCTCGAAAAAATTGTGCACGCATAACTCGTATTATTTGCGGTATCGTGGGTTGAGAGATGAACCAATGCTTTCCATAATCAGAATAATCAGGGGTGAGAACTTAGGATTCATCAGTGCTTTTGAGCTAGGAGTGTTTATCTATTAGAACAACTAGTATTTGTTAAGCCAACAGGCAAGATAATAGCACCGGGCTCCCTTCACAGGCCTTGTATTTTTACCTCACAAATTTGGAAAAATTCTAGCTATGGTGTTGTCACTGATGAATATTTACTCTTAGTCTATCCATTGTGCTTATTGCGCCTGTTGATTTCCTGTGAGTGTTCATTGAATCTTGAAATCCGAAAGTACGAAAGGCGACAACAGAGAGGGCTAAGTATTTGTGAAGAATCTTATGAATGGTCATCAAGTCAGCATGAATTGAAAAATTGATGGGTTGCAACTTTCAGCGTGATTCTTCAACATATCTACTTATCACAGCCATAGGATACAGATATTAGATTCATAGGTCGGCTGATGTATTTGGAATGTCATAGAAGAGCATTTATTACATGGCATCCAGTACTGTTGGATATGCAGTTTGGTAAGTCCAGTAGAAATCGCGAAGTTGGGAATATATATGCTGCTAGGGTAGACCGAACGTATGAGAATGCTGGTTACGCCGAGAGACCTTTGGAAATTGCTTGCAGTAAACTGAGATGTCTGATGATGTCGGGCAGGTTAAAACCATGCTCTAATTTCGACTTCCGTACCATTAACTTGGATATTAAGTTCATTTTCCTCGATGTTAAAGTACCTATGGCATAATATTAGGCAGATTTAATTATTGCATTGGCAGACATAGAGGCTATATTGATGATTATGATTGGAAGATCAATAGAATTATACCAGTTATGTTAATAAACAGCTATTGCGTTGTAAAATATAGTATGACTTTTTTTAATTGCGTTATTGTAGCCAATGGTGATAAGGTATATGCATATATAATACCTAATGCCTAATTTTTCAAGCTCTGTAAATAGACTTGCCGTTCTCAGTTATGTTCAATATAGGTTGATCTATGTCCGCCGTAATCGAAATAATAATATTGGTCCGAAAAGAGATCCCAAAACTTGGGGTATCGTATTATAATGAGGCATTTCCCTAGTGACTTGAATCCTTTGCCCACAAGTTATTCTCATGAGGGCTCTACTTCTCACAGAGATTCCACAAGTTCAATTGCCTTGTGGTCAACAATTGCTGAGCCGTATCTTTCACTCATAGCGTGGACACGCTCTTTAGTCTGCAGTTTGTAGGGGGTAAGCATCCATCCAATGCCAGATAGGAGAGATTTGCGGTACTCGATCAGCACATCGTCAAGCTGGAGAGTTGGTCCTCCGAATTTAGCGAGAGCATCGAGGTAGTGTTGCAAGATGGACATTTCATGTTCCTTGCGGTCCGCTACAGTTAAGGCTCCCACAACAAAGTAGGCAAAGTCGTGGAAGGCTGATCCCACGTGGACGAGTTGCCAGTCTAGGAATCGTGGTTGGCCGTTAATGAAATATGTATTACCAGCATGCGGATCGCCATGGAGGAGACATGAAAATCGTGGGTCGCGGGACTTGAGGTGCTTTTTCATGGCGGCTGTGATACGCTCCTCATTCCAATCTGAGGGGAAGTGAGGTCGTGACTCGCCAACAACCAAACCTTGCCACCAGCTGCATAGGCTCAATATGGTGCTATCATAATGCTCCGGGTCAGTGAGCCAAGAGGGAAGATCATCACTCTTTGCTCCCCAAGTTCCGGCATGTAAGCCGGCGAGCTGCTCGACGCCAGCTTTTACCTGGTCTACTGACCACGTCTCTGTTGGTTCTCCAAAAGTGCCACCCTGCTGGATTAGGTCGTCCAAGATGACAATTCCTTGCTCGCTGTTAGACCCAGACCACCAGCACTTTAGCATATCCACGTGACTGAGTCTTGGAGCGACCCAGCTAAAGAATCCAACCTCTCGCGTGTAAATCCGAATCATGATATCTGGATATTGGGCGACGACGGCCTGGTTGAAACCCCCTTTCAGACAGATGTAGGTGGGCTTTGCGGCCACACTAGCCGCCGCCTCATCATCGTATGTAATGGTGACGAATAGCTTGCTAGCAGTTGCGAGAAGAATCCGGTTGGTGAATATAAAAGACCTGACTTTTTGCCCCAGCACACTGGAGAGCCACTCTGAGGAGATCTCCTCCGGGGCCAAAGGAAGCTTTTGTTCGGTCTCTGGCATGATAAAATTTGCCTTTCTTTAAGTAACTTTGAAGGGAATGATGACTGCACAAAGTCGAGTTTACCAAGGACGTTGGCTAGCTTTTAATCCCCAGTAAGCCAAGGCCCAGACCGTCCAAAAGACAAAGAGTCCATTCAGGGGCTCAGAAGCCGAGTGGATAGGCCATTCAATGTGCTTGCAGGTAGGGAGTAGTTCGCGATAAATTTCGCTCAACAATATACTCCGTACCTGTAAAGAAACAAGACGGCAGTCGTATACCAGGGGCTAGCGATACACGTACTTCCTATTCCGACTTTCACCGCTGCTTTGTACCAGCCCATTAATCTAGCATGCTTTTTTGCCCATTCGGAATCAGAATGAGCGCCAGATATGCATGGATGCCCCTGCTACTGCTGCATAGTACGGAGTACGGAGTAGTACGGTAGTAGTAAATTACAAGGGCTTGTCGGATATTGACAATCTGTCATGCCCACAAGTCTAAATTTAACAGGGGTGAACCAATGACAATCGACCAAAAGGGACAAAGTACGAAGCGAAAAACACGCAATGACAGAAGGGGATTACACATTGACACATTGATTGCTAAGATTGAGGCTATGGGCATACATAGTCTTATATAATGTAAGACAAAAATTTTTTGGCAAAAGCTACTCCAATGCTCTATACCATATAAGTTTCAATGTACTCTCCCAGACAGATTGCAGACTGATGGTGTTGGCATGGAGATGGACAATGCGGCCGCAAGTGTTCTCTGAGCCCCTGATCGTCTGAAAAAATACTAGTAGTAGCATTGCTTGACAAACAGTATGACATGTAAGGCCTCGCCAATGCCACCGACTGCCGTTCATGAAATGAGTCGACCCGCTACGTCCACATTTATCCGTCTTTAGACCTAGCTGACATGCAGAAATGGCTTCATCTTGTCTAAATTCAAACAACCTAAAGCAAGGGATGGGAGTTCGGTAGTCAGACTGGGAAGTCCGCGTACAACTTTAATGCTCATTCGAGTGCCACGGATTTCGCAGCATGAATATCTGCTCCGATACCTGCTCCGATATGATCCAGCCTGGTGCAGTTTTAATATAATAAATAACAATATGCGTCAATCTATTATACGCACAAAATACGGCGCTAATACTGCCGTTAATCCGTAATTGCGATATACACTTATGGTGCAGAGGATCCAATCTGGTACGGCGTTAATACTGTACATGCGAGAGGTTTGTTATGGGGCTGGAGTTGGCACCATGACTAACACAAGGGATGCTCAGGCTGTTTTGAGCTTCCACGAAAGGACCGAACAGGCTTCATCTCGAATTTCATGTCAAAAACTGAATAGGAGGCCCGCGGGGCGAAAGATATCACGTCCCATCATGCCAATATGAAGTAGCATCCCAAAGCACGCAGCTGCTTTCTTCTGGAAGTCGAATCACGCACTATGAATCCTAACTTTGCTGTAGTTGCTTGTAAAGGAGACTCGAGGATCGCCATTGAGCAAATCAAGGCCACTTCTAGCTCCGTATTACGCGGTATCAGAGTAGTATACAAGTATGAGAAGCAGGGAGGGCCGTGACCCCAAAAAAGAGGTACAAGTGACGCTACAAACGTTCTGTTTTTAGTAATTTTCCCGATTGATTGACACGTAGCGAGAATCTAGCGCGGCACTAGCCCTCCGGCATCGCCTTTCTCTCCCCGGACGGGCCGCAGAAATCTCGCGTGATCCATTACTATCTCTGCGTTCTGAATTCTTACGAGCAATTGGGAGGCATTGGATCAATCAGTTCAACCACCTACGAGAATCAACAATGTGAACTCTACAAGGCAGCTTTGCTTTTGGATTGAATACCCGAGTATTCCAATTACTGATTACTCAGACCCTAGGAAACATTGCATTTAGTCAGACATGAGCTGACCCTTGCTTTCATGCCTTGCTTTTGCCAGTAATTCTCGTACACAAAGAGCTTCCATGTGGGAATACCTTGCTCGGCCTTAACACGAAGAACAGAGTGAATCGCCGTGGCGGAGAGGATCAAAGAATTCTACTGTATGTAATACTCGTAAGTTGCCAATGGCCTGTATATGCCAGGGTTCTTATATGGATCTGGAACAATGCGGAAGAGAAATTGTTCCAGACTCCGCCTCTTTCTAAAGGCACATACGACGGCCGCCTAAGTCCGCCAGTGGGCAGATGATATCCCGCCGTCAGCAAATACAACAAGCTAAATGGCATAGTATGTAGGGAGCTTAGCTGTAGAAATTCGCTACCGCGGGAGCTAATGTATATCCCCGAGAGTGCAAAGTGCGAGGCACATCATTTCCTTTTACAGCTAACAGACGCCCAACAGACAAAACGTTTGACCCAGCTGCGCCCAGGAAAGAGGGTCCAAAGAGTCATTTGAATGGGCCAGGACCGAGTTTACTGACTAAAGACAGGCGCTACATCACTCCCCCGCAAATATTAGCTTGACACGCATGTACCATCCCTGTCGGTTCACGACGACGCCTACCTCAGCTCTCCCTTGTCATCTGCTGACATGGATAGAGAATGGGTCGTTTTCAACCCACTCTGCATTCCTACTATAAACAGTAGTCCGTATCGATCTATGCCTGCAGAAAGAATGAGTTGAACTCGGTACCCCTGAGATACACCGTTGAAACAACGGCAAAATTTTCTAGGGAACAAGGAGTTGTAGTAAATTGGCTCAACGCAAATCCTTAGCATTAAGTAATCGAATGGTTATGAAGTACGTATTAGATGGTTGTAGTCCCTATACCCTGAAAAGGCAAGCAAAGAAGGAAGCTTCGATAAACAGCCTGATGCTTCTGGATACCTTTTCCCTCCTTTACACGTACCCGCTTCACGTCCAACAACCAGGCATGAGAATAAAGTGCCACGATGAGCCCAAGGGATAGTTTCTGGTCCGTCATGGTGGCGTTTGTCGTCATCAACAGTGTTACCGTTGGGTTGAGACTATGGCTCCGAATCTCAAGTGGGAGTTTTGGATATGATGACTGGGCTACATGTGTTGCATTTGTGAGAAACGGGCTTTACCAACCTTCCGTCCCGGTATACTAATTCATTTCTATGCAGGGCGTATTTGTCGTCTTCTGTGCCTTTGAGTTCCGGGCCCTTGGCTATGGATATGGCTCAACGGAGATGCTGCCTGGATATAACCCGATACTAGCAGCTGAGGTTGGTTGTCTCATTGGGCTGAAGATTGATTGTGATGTTAATGCTTGACAGTTCTTCGTCATCGCGCAGCTGTTATATCTCATCGCGCAGCTAGCTGCAAAGATCAGTGTGGCGTTGGTCCTCTACCGCATCGCCACAATGGCGCCTCTGATACGAAAGACACTCATTGCTTCCATGGCAATCTTGTCCATTGTATCTGTGGTTGCAATCTTCATCTTCGGTTTCCAATGCCGTCCTCTTTCAGTCGCTTGGGGGGTTGGCACCGGCACATGCCTACCAGGATCGACTATCGCCAATGTAGCGTATGCTGTCTCGGCAGCAGATATTCTCTTTAGCTGGTTATACGGAGTAAGTGATCTTGTCTCGAAAATCATGCGAATATTCACAAAGTCGAACTCTCTCCACAGTTTGCAAACAATAACAACTCCTCCATGACTGACCCATTGAAATAAATAGCTGCTACCAATTTACCTGCTCTGGAGTGTCCAGATCAGCATGCGAACAAAAATTGTAGTGTCAATTCTACTTGGTTTCGGCGCGGTGTAAGTGGAAGCAATCCTATTTGAGACATCTTTGGCACTAATAAGAGATGATTTAGGAGCTGCATTGCCACCATTTTGCGACTCAACTATGCTGTTATGGTGGCTCAGCTACCATCTACCGCCGCAGCACAGGCTGTCGACTTGCTCCTCACGGCAACTATCTAGTATGTCGAACCTACTACGAAAAACAACTGAAGAGCTAACCAGCATGTCTAGTTCCGCAACTGAAGTCGGCCTGGCAATCTTCTGCGCTTCGCTTGCAGCACTGAAACCACTACTGAAGTTCATCCCTTGGATCCCTGGGTCTTCCAAAGGCACGTCCAAGTTCGAAAGCGGTATCGAGCCACGAGGCCCAAGCATTCGCCTTCAAGATCGACAGGTGGATACGGGGAGCGAGGAGAGCATTCTCCCAAATGCACAACACCACATCCAAAAGACAACACATTATGAAGTCAGCTACGAGGCGCACTAGAAACTCTTGAGAATATCTAATATTGTCAAGCGTATTATATACTATTACCTCTCAAGAACATCTTCCATTTTATTTATCCATCATAGACCTATAGCTACCTGGTGTAGTTACCATTATTCCTCAGTAGTAGTAATATTCATCTCTCTTTGCATTATTCGGTAGTTTAGTTATCAATATCCAATTTATTAGCTTGAGGTTAGTACTGTTCACATTTGTGCCGGTTAGCTGCACTAACTTCATTTATTTTTGATATGGTTTTATGGGTGATATACCATTATGTCCCATTTTATTCAATTTCTTTTTGTACTAATATCCTGCACACATTGTCGCATACCGGTATTGTGCTCAACCACTAGCACGTATTTGCATTGGCCCTTAAGGAAATAATGCGTGTTGCAATGACTATCTGTTGCAAAGCACAGTCAAAGGAAAGAGTGATTTGAGCGGTGGTGGATCTTATTTCTCCCTGAATAATGCTCTTGTATTATAGAGATTTAACAACCCCCAAGGTTTACCAAAGTATATGCCGGGTCGTAAGAATTGACTGATGTTGGCTTTGAAAGTTTTTTATGAAACCTGCCGCTCGTGAGATGGTCGCACGCCAAAGCCAGATTTTGCATAAACCATATCGATAGCCTTCATCTGTGCTATACTTTCGTCCGCTGAAACCCATATCCCATTTCCACTGCGCCCTTTGATTCGTTGGACGAATTCTTCCAGCTGATAGCGGTAAGACTTCCAGTACGTCTCACCAGGTTGTTCCATGCCGATCTCGCGGAATGAATGAGCGGATTTCGAAATCTTTTCAGTCCATTTTTTAATGGGCTGTTGGTCATCTCTGTTGCGTACTTCAAATGTATCTTCCGTATCGATGCGGTTATATATGGTGGCAAACATGTGCCCGTAAAACACGACCTTTCGCGTCCGTATTTTCACTTGGTTGGGTTCGATAGAGTCGTCTGGAACTTCTGTTGGTCGGTGCAAAACTTCGAGATTCGGGAGCCTGAACTTCAGCCATGGCACATCGTACGTTCCTCGTATCTCTCCAATTGCACCACCGGGAAATTGAAGCTTGGCTGTGTATTCTGCATCGCAAAGTTCACTTGCCGGCGGCACTGTTGGCTTCACGGTACACTCAACGCAAGATTCAGGTTCTGCTGCGAAGATTGCTCGCAGCGCTGATATTCCATAGGATCCTAAATCCATGATTGCTCCGCCAGCTAAGTCATAGTTATATCGTATGTCAGTCGGTTTGATGATGCCTGTAGGGACCAATACAGTATGGCTAGCATAAACGACGTCGGTTTGGTTGATTTGAGACATGAAGTATTGCCATGTTGGGTGAAAATTGTAATGCACAGCGTCGAGCAAGACGGGCGCTCCAGGTTTGCTCAAAAGAGGCGAATGAAAGAGTAGCTCTGCTTCTGTTGCGTTGGATACAGAAGGCTTTTCTAACAGTACGTGTTTGCCTTTTTCCAGGGCAGCTAGTGCCCATTGAAAGTGAAGGCCATTTGGTAGAGCAATATAAACAACATCGATGGATGCATCATTAATCAAGGCTAAATTTCCCAGGTTAGTTCAAACGCTTGCATATTTGTTTCTGGTAGGCAGTTTGCATGATGAATTGACGAAACTCAGCAGCGCGAGGAAAGAACATGCCATCATAAGAGTCTAGTACCACTGGGATACCATGTTTATCTGCGTATGCTTTTGCTTTTGCTTTATCTCGTGCGGCTACCGCTTGAATCACAACTTCGGGGTGGCTACGGGCTGGGATAAAAAGGGCATCTGGGCTAAAAGGTCAATGTGATAACGTTAGATGAGTATCACTGTACATTTGAGCAACGCCCATTGGATGCTCACCCAATGTTGGCGGCGCCCAGTATCCCAAATCGAATGGGATCGGATGACTTGGGGACAATTGGCGGATTAGATGCCTTGTAATTTCTGTGAAGGAAAGTGAATAAGCCTGCCATGTTGCACAAAGTTGTGCGCTTCGTGGATATTTGAACTAAGTCTGAAGGCTTTTGCTGAAGGGAGGTTGAGGAACTCGTTGACACGTGTTTCTCTATGTGTAGGAGTAAACGAATTGACGGCGGAGTTTTTCTGGGCTCCCGCTATCTTGATAATTTGTCTGACTTCTCACTCAGCGCTGTTCCCAAATTTGATGCTTTGAGCGAGGCAAACCCGTCGACGGGCATTAGTTTGGTGGCGGATGTTATTGAGCTCCACTAGTTTGTGGACAATGATGTTTGTAAAGAATCAGAGAAATAGAAGTAAGAGTAAATTGTTGTAAAAGATCTGCCCATTGATATAGAATATCGTACGGTAAGCACTAAAAAACGCCATAACACGAATTCTGTGCAACTCCGAGGTTTAAACACGTCTCTCCACACGATTACATATGCAGCAATATTAATCTGGTGCCCAACTTGTTGTAGTGGCCTGGCCACTCGCTTCTGTTGATGTCCAACGAACTTGGGTGTTATTAAGTAGGTCCGTGAAGAACAGTTGAAACCCCTCGCACCATCATCAGCCTGGAACCATTAAGCATTAACACTTTATTGAGCAGCATATAAAAGCACGAAAACCAATGATAATTGAACAGTATTCAAATGTAAAAATACAAGTTATCCCTATAACCAATGCATGCTCCAATTCCAAAATCTACCCAAGCCGCACTTTGTGCCACATTCGCAAACATTCCTGCAAGTCCATTGCCAAAGTCCCCTCCAACGCATCAGACGTGTCTTTGATCAAAGCAATCAATAAAGTTGCTTCAGCAAATGTCGATTGATTCTCTTGGATGTTCTGATAGTCGGACTTTCTCATGCCTCCCATATCCGCCCACGCCTTCCAAGCGTCCAACATCTTGCAAATAGTAGAGGTGAATTCTCCATCGCGAACCATGCGATGCAACATGAGGCCAACAATTTCTTTAATGGACAGGGATTCGTTCCAAATATTGCGAGCTTTTAACCAAGTTAAGCAATAATCAGCAACGAGCTTTGTATCCCATTTAGGACTTTGCAGAGCTTCCATGGCCCGCTGGTCACGGCGATGTTGCTCCGTCCTCATTTTGTCTCGCACTGCATCGCGAAAACTGATTAGCATAATGATAGGCAAGATTTATCCAAAAATCTGGAAGCAACTCACAGTCCTGCATCCGCTGCTCCGACTCTCTGCGCATTCTGTCCTTGACTGCTTGTTCACGCTGAGCTGGGGCCATTCTAGATTCCGCCTCCATCGCGTGGCGCTGCTCTCTGGTTCTCTGGGTGAACTGATCAAGAGAAGCGCCGTAGTCATTGTGCTTTGTAGCCCACTCGGGTGTCTCCGACTCATCCACCATGCCGAGCAACACCAAGACGCCACATGGCACCGTCTCTTTTCTGGAAAATGACAAGATATCATCCGGGATTTTGTAGTTCCAGAGGATTGTCTGGCTGGAGGTACCATACGCTGTAGCGGCGCTCGCAAACCATACACCATTCGACTTTCGGGACTGTATGCGGAGATGTTCGATGTAGAGGGTCTCCGGCGTAATATTGCTGTTGAGGTCTCCCTGGACCAATGCTGTGACAAGCCCAGATAGGGATATCTCGCAAGTGATATCGTTTTTTACGTTTGCATGAACTTGTTGCTCAATGGAGCTGGTGTCGTCGTGACTTGGTGCTTCGCTGGCGCTCCCGCTGTGAACCTGATCCTCATCTGCTTCATGTACCTTTTTCTCGCCCTTTTTCTCACTCTTCTTCTCACTAAAAAGAGCTGGTTCACTTGATTTGCCGGCTGGTGATGGTAATCGAACCCAGTACGGTGGGAGATGGGCGTGATCTCGAGTGATCCAAGAGCTAGACCAGGCCACAGCAAGAGACAGATGTCCATCCGAGTCGTCCAATGGGGCAATGGTAAGAGCCTTTTCTCTGCCGTCGGGCGACATCATCAAAGAGCAGCCCACAGGCGCCCACAGTCCCGTTGATCTCAACAGTTTCCAGCCATGAGGATCTGGGACAGCACCGAGATCTAGAAGATAGGAAACTAGTTCGGTAAACGCGACCTCGACCTGAGGTTGGCGCACCTGATCGGCATACTCGACGCGCTGAGTCTTCATACCGATTGCATTCGTTTTCCAATTGAACGTTGTCCAGCTGCCACCGGGAATTGAGCTGGGATGGCGCGACAGCGTCCAGTACTCGGATCTGTTCTGGAATCTATCTAAGGGCATGACGGCATACCGCGGCAATTCAATCTCGATGACGCGATTCACGACATCACTACGTGTCAGCGCGGTGAGGCGACTTCGCCGGAGCATGCGCTTTATGCGGGAGAGAGAGGCGAGGGTTGCGAATGTGTTGTAGAGGATAGGGAGAACTGTGGACTTGGTCAGTGGCTTTCACCTAGAATCATGATTTTTGTATCGCATTACCTCCCAGCACCGCCAACGGCACACCAATGTAGGTGATGATGTCCGTCGCTGACTTGCCATTGTCGGCCATTGTGATCTGAAGCCTGGCACTGCAATGAGCAAGGAGATCCAGACGCTCAACTTTTGACGACAGGAGAATAAGTTGAGATTCAAAGAGATGAGGCGCAGCGAATAGCTGCCTGTTAGCCTCAGCTGCTCATCTTGTTTAGTGTTAGCGCTGTGACTGGGCATCTCAGCTGAAGTCAGCCGCGCCAGATCTTGCAACACAAAATCTCGCCATTTATTGACCTGCTAAAGGGAAACTTGGATGCAAATCATTCTAGAGAAGATACCTAGTACTAATATCCTCGGGTAAGATGAAGGCGTATTGTTCAGCCATCTTGTCGCATTCAGTGCTATGGAAAGATGGATGCAGTGTGAGACTAGAGCCCTGGTTGAGTCTTCTTCTGCCGGGTACCTGACGCTATCTCGGTTAGATGCTCCATATTATCAGCCTCCAGCCCGGCTCAGGCTCCCATCGAATCGGCCAGGGCTTCCCACCCACTAAATATGACTCCTTAACGCTAGAACATTGCGGAGTAGACAAAGAACGTTCATAAAGCACCTTCTACGCAGACAGTACCATTGGCGGTGACATTATTAAATTGTATCAATTGCCATATAAACACAGAATTGCGATTCGTATTTTTATTGTCCTGAGGTTACATATATAGAGATGTTTTTTGTACTTTTGTTGTGTTGCCTCGATGACACAAAACGCGCTTAGGAGGAGCTTCTGCATTGCCATGAGACTGAACTAAAATACCGAACGGATAATTTTTATTACTTTGCGTCTGTCCATCGACAGCTTTTCCTTATCCACGCCTTTCGATCATCAAAAGAAACAAGTACGTTACAAGTTAGCCTCTTTCTCCTCCAAAGCCGTCAGCGCCCGGCCTCCCTCTTCATTGGAAAGTTGAAATCGTATTTGAGACGGACACAATCTTGGTAGCAATGAACGATACCTGGTCTAAATATTTCTCTTCAATCATCTGTCATGCAATAGATAGAAATGACTCTGGAGGCATTCCATCTCGAGAAAGATACGTGTGCATCTCTTTGGCGCCGCGATTGCGATAATCGCCTCAATCGAAGGCAATTGAAGTGCGACACACGCGAGCTAAAGTTAGTGCCAACGACAAGCCGGCTATGCCACCCCGATAAAGAGAGTATCGTAGATAGCAGGGGCTTTGCAGGATAGCATGCTGTCAGGTAGATAGCCGAAAGTTAATGGAGACTGCTAGTTATCTCAAGGAAGTACAAGACCGATAGTGAAGGCGAGGGGGAAGATTGAGATCATGACCTGGAACAAAAACGCGAATAGGCAGAGAAGCAATCAAATCGGGGGCTGAGGAAAAGAGGGGGGGAGGATTCAATACAGGGAATCGAAGTGAAATGAGTGAAAACAGAAAGCAGACAGAGTCGATGTTGGCTGATTGGAGCTTCAAAAAAAAAAAAAAAGTAATGATCTATACTCTCGTTAAACTACCTCTATCTATCCATCCATGCCTATCATTAAATTCAAAGGCTGTTGTAAACTTCCAAGGCAGCCTTAGCCGTCGAGGCAGCACTCGCGGGGTTGGTACCGGTTACCACGCGACCATCAACGATGTGCAAATCACCCCAGACATCATCGGGACGTGTGTCTGTCGTTAAAATTCTTGTGTTAGGGCCTTTTAATAATCTCATAGAGGGGAATATACTCACACGTAGCCCCTAGAGCAGCAGCGTGCTCCTCCACGAGAGGCTTGCCCCAGGATTTGATCTCGGACATGATGTTCAGGACATCTTCTCCCTCATTGGTGAATCCGGTAATGGTTCTGCCAGAAATAATCGACTTTCCAGTGGTCTTATCCTTAATATTGGCGAAAATGGCGGGGCCGTGGCAAACTGCAGACACAACACCACCGTTTGCCCAGACTTCCTCGGCGATTTTTTGCAGGCCAGTAGCAGTTGGGTAGTCAATGAGGGCAGCATGGCCAGCCGAGGCGAAGAAGATTCCATAGTTGTTACCATCAAGCCCGGCTGGCGTCGGCATGTTGTCGAGTTTCTTCCGAAATTCGCTTTGAAGATCCTCGTACATCTCCTTGTCGGAGCCCTTTAGGAAGTCGGGTTGGAGTGAGAGCCAATCTGGTGTATATTTTCCAGTCTCTGAGACCAAGTCAACTTCAAAGCCGGCATCACGGAATACGCGAAATGGGTGAAGAGCCTCCGAAATGAAGACGCCGGTTGTCTCTTTGCCATTGAAGAGGTCAGCCTTGGCCGAAGTGACGGTAATGACAGCGCGCTTTGGAAGAGGAGCCATTTTCTTTTGGTATATAAATTTAGTTGTTTATCGAAGATGATGTGAGAGGTGATCTGTTAGGAATCCGCGGTTTAGTTGCTGAGCTCGGGAGAGTGCCTTTGTTGATTGACTGGTTTGGGTGATGAAACTGATTCTTTTGCTCTCTTGTCACGCCGGTCATTCTGATCTTTATATACTAATACAGAGGGATTATTTACTTCTGGATTTCTTCAAAATACGTCATGGTTGCTACATCCCACGTTCTGAGCCACGTCTTGGTCAATAGCCTCAGTTACACCAGCCAGTGGTGGCTACACCTGTAGTTTGTCGGGCAACGGAAGACTTTGACTGCCATCCACTTAGCTTGAGCTAAATTGAGTGGGGGCTGAAGCGGTTGACACCACTTTATCCAGCAGCTTCCGAAAGAGCTTTCACTCTTTTTGGAGCTCAGTGGATGCCATTTGAAGTAATAGCCCGCGGAAATGGATATGAAAAAGTTGGCTATTGTGATGAAGAGCTTAGTTTGGGCTAATTTGGTAACCTAGTGGATGCTAGGCGGCATCAGCCGCACCACCAGAAACGGAAACAATGCGAAAGCTTAGCTCGCTTGGTTCGCCTGTTTGTTTATCAGTACCTATAGTATTTATGCCGCTTGAGCACATGTGAACTCATAGCTATTAACTAGGCTGACTAAAGTGGACAGAGCTTCGTCTAGAGTATCATTGAGGCTTTCTCGTGAATTACAAGAAGAAAGTAGACATCTATGATCTTTTATTCTATATCTAATATTTCGATCAATATTCACACAGTAGATGACACGCAATCTCAAAATATACTTTGAGGGAGAGGATATATACGCCAAGTCAATACAGGTCGGGCGAGCAGATAAATATTGCATTGGTGATGATGCTCCAGTGTTGCGGGGCATGTCATGTTCAGAAACACAGACTCGATTGGCTGCATTTCAGGTAGACTATTTTTGACAAATATTGAAAACGAGATATCAATTACTTGGCATTCGTTCTTACTGGCCTCTTCGTCGTCTCTCCTGCATTTCTCCTCAACTCGGAATCCTTCGGGAATATCTGTGGATTTACCTTGTCGCTAGCGTAGCTCGCTAGCATGCTCTAATTGTCGCTTAGATCGGCTCTGTCAGAAGACATAAGCTCAGCAGCTATTTTAGTTTGACATCTACTGACTCAATATGGCATCCGTCTACTTCTTATGGGAAACAAGGCGGAAAGCCCACGGGATCAATTGAAGGAACTGTCTGCGGAAAAAGGTTCAATAACGCAGGAACTTTCTGACCAATCTTTTCATCCGCTATGGATACATTCTTCACCCATTCTACGCGAATTATTATTTAACGTCATAACGATAAATATCTGTCTCTTTGAAGAAAGTCTGGGGCGACACAATTCGTTCTCGGAATTGAGATCCTTCGCGTCAGAAAGGAAAGTTTTGCCTATCTAGTAGTCCTAATTTTCCCTGTTCCATTCTTATATTAACTTATCGTTTTTCTTTTTTTGCCTCATCTCTAAACTTGATTGGCGGAAACAGTAGTCTCTCATCTCACGGTCCTTTACGGCGTGTCGGTCATACGACAGCCCGAGTTACCTAAAGCCGGCGGCGAGATATGGGCATATGTGGCTCACTAATCTAAAGCTGACCTTGAGCTATGAGCATGCACTATTACTATTAGCAATGCATCCTTGCCCATTCGCAATTTTTTCCTCAAAGGATCATAAAATGGATATAGCTGTTGCACCACCATAACAGGGAATTGCGTCTGACGCCTAGATCCAGTATATTATTGAGAGATATGTGTTCGCATTAATCGATAAGCAATAACACATGTATGTTTCATTACTCTATTTCCGTGCTCCCTTACGTTTGTGGTACCGTTTGTACGGAAACCACCCCTGAAAGACAGTTGATTATTCATCGATTTTACTTAATCTAGACTAAAGAAGACCAGATACTTCATAAATCTTGTTCGTTTCGATTGTAAAAAGAAATGTACGGCTTTGCTTATATTTCTTCGAAATGAGCAGAGAGGTTAACTACAATATATATAATACATCATTTTCTCATGACCGAAAGCAGAATACAAAGTGGTTCACGAACCTGGTCGCGGGCTCTCGCACGTATAGTAAGGCAGCCCTAGATTTAGATTGCTTGTATCCGCTAGTGTGTACTATATTTAGGAGCATATACGGAATTAAGCCGAAAAACATCTATCAAACCGGGACTACGAAGAATCAGGATACATTTATACGCTATAGAGCTTAGAATTCAGATATTCCTTGCTCCATATCATTATTAGTGAAAACGATGCGTTTTATGCGTAATCTCTGTTTGTTAAGGGCTTACGTGGTATTTCGCATTCGCATAGGTCTAAGGTTGAGCTTCAACTCACTAGGTATGCGAAATGGCCTGCGTCTGCGTTGTACTCACACAGATAATTGCAGATGATGATTTAAAAGAATAAAAAGCATAAGCGGGACGATAAAGTATCCTCACTGTAGGCGTATATTCAGGCGGTATTCGGAGGACGCGATCCTATTAGGGCTAGATGAGTTGGAAGTGGAGGAATGTTCGCTCATACAAAATATATATTTATAAAAGAATGTGATGGGCCGCGCCAGCCACTAAAGAACGCCTATGGAATGATTCAAAGCGTAATTTAAAATGAATATAGGCAGGATGAAAACGATATCCTCCAACGAAGATCGTCCTACGGTGTATCAATATTAATCGCATAAATGGACGATTGCAGAGTATATAAAGAATTCTTTGAGACTAAGTATTCTATCGGATAACATGGAATCTATACCGTTAAGTATCTATATCACAATCAAGTGCGAAACCACAATGTTACCGATGCTAATGTAACATCTATAGACAGAGAAGTTTGAGTGACTGACTAGGCCTGTGGCCTCCCAATACGTGTGCGCTTCCATAGCGTTTATGGTGGTTTAGGAACAAAAGAACACAAGTAATATTTATATATCAATATGATCAACTAAGACTAGCAAACATAAAACCTATACTGCGGACGGCAGATATAAGAGTAAATGTAGTGTCTTAGCAGCGCGTTGCATCATGCTACTAATAATCTCATCATAGCCGAAAGACATATCTTCTTCGGAGGTCATTCTATGCATGAGCCATACTATCAGATCCAACATTGTAACGACTCTGTAAATGGTTATGGTGAAAGTCGTCGAACTACCAGGCCAATACTTGCAGAAAGGTTTAGCCCATCACTCAATTTTATTTTTATTTTTATTTTATTTTTTATTTTATTTTATTTTTATTTTTATTTTTTGTTTTCTTTCCGTGCGCGGAGAGAAAAATATTGTTGAAATTATATGAGATATTTTTCTGCAACGCCTGTATTCAATTGCATGCAATCTCCGCATAGAACCTAACACTTGAGTTGGTTGGGTGTTGGTTGATGTTTCGCAGCTAATTCCGAGTTATGATTAATAAGATCACATTTGTCATCTAGAGAATCCTGTTGAATTTGTCATCGTGTGAACACTATTGTCAAATAAAGATAAAGAATAGGATATATAGTAATAAATATTGAATATTATGATGCTTCCTCTATTACAATCGCGTAAAAGTATACCTTGCTGTGGTTTTTCTGGAGAGCTCTTTTGCATGGAAAATGAGTCAAACTGTCGTTCTCATTACCGGTGGAAACCGAGGCCTGGGACTCGGGCTAGTCAAAAGCTTCCTTTTACAGTCTAACTATGTGAGGATTCCGACAATTTCCTAGATTGTGAAATGTTTAGTGATTAATGAGTAAAACAGACTGTTATTTCCGCCAACCGCGACCTTAGTCATACAACTTCCAAGGCACTTAGCGACCTTCCTAAGGCTGAGGGTAGCAATATTGTTGTCTTGAAGTACGACGCTGGAGTTGAACAGGATGCTTTTAATCTTGTAAAAGATATAAAAGACAAGCATGGAATTGATCACCTCGATATTGTTGTCGCTAATGCCGGCATCTCAAAATCTTACCCTCTTGTGAAAGATGTCCGGCGAGTTGATATCCAACAACATATCGACGTAAACGCCTATGGCATGGTATTTTTATACCAAGCTACACGTGAACTTTTGCAAAAGTCGACCAAGAAGCCAATTTTCGTCACGATTGGCTCTGGTGCTGGCTCACTTGGGTGAGTCACTACAATCTGATACTACATATGTTCCAGAAAATTAATAATCATATATTAGGAGGCAACCGCCGGTTCCAAATGCTGCTTATGGGCCATCCAAGACTATAGTAAACTGGTATGGAGTTAGGATTAACGCCGAGGAGGAGTGGCTCAATACTTTTGTCTTGGATCCCGGCTTCGTTCAGACTGACATGGGCAATGCGGCAGCACAATTTTTTGGCATGAGTGAAGCTCCGGTTACCGTCGAAGACTCTGTGAGTGGCTTATTCAAAGTCATTACAACGGCAACTAAGGAGACACATGGCGGTAAGGTTGTATCATACAATGGTGATATTCTGAGCTTTTGATAGTCCCTAGGCTCAAATAGACAGACTGAGCTGGACGAAACAAGTGATGTTTCTGAGGAAGTGGCATACAACCGCCATGCGCTGTAAACCAAATACTATAGTTAAAATGCTAATTGATTAAACAAGAAATAGATTGGCCAATGTCATACGTAGATACATTGCAGCAACTATCTTGTTGAGATAGAGCAAGTCTAATCTACCCTCCACCCTCCACCAGCCTGAATGCACCAGCTTTGTCAATAAACACATCATCTCACTATGCCCGAGATGTTTAGTTGCTCTTCGGCAAATTATCAGCAGGGAGATGCCGCATATTGTAGCCTGATGAATGACATGACAGCGTTGGAAGTGTCCAGGATCACTTTCAATACTGAATAATGGTGAGTCACTTATTCAGTATTACGAATCAGATCTCAAGAGACGATCCTCTTGTCCATGTCGGGGTTGCGGATGCGAACGGTATATTACATATAATCATACTGCATCTAGATAGTGTATATGCACCTTTCTCTAGGAAAAGGCTTGCTCTCTAGCTTTTTAAGACCCCCCTTTAAAAGGAGCCCAGGGTTATAGGCATGGCTGGCGCTGTTAGTTGCCCACAATATGGTGGCGAGACTTGCCACGAAGGCGCTGCCTAGGGGGGTGTCGAAATAAAAATCAGCCCCGTTGGGGTCCTTGAGAGAGATGTAAAAAGCTTGAATTGAACATAGAAGAGGGGTGCCTGTTGAGGCATTCTATAGCTAGCAGCCGGCTTTTAGTCCAGCTACTGACTACGCTGCTATCTGCTTCTTATAGCTATCGAAGCTGCAAATCCATTCCGACACACCCCCGCACCAAATGAGGATATTGTGAGCACCTGATTTAGTGGAAGATTTGGCGGAAGAAGCCGGATCCTCGGAGTTGCAGCAAGATTCCAACCTAATAGCTTCAAGCCACTTATTCGAATAGCTGCCGGCCGGACCGGTCAACTATAACCTTCGAGCTTCAAATAGCTGCCGGCCAGACCGATCAGCTAGATAGCTTCCTTCCTTCCTTCCTTCCTTCCTTCCTTCGTCAGTTAAATAGTTGCTGGCCACGCTACCGGTCAACTAGATAACGTAAAGCTTGAATAACTGCCGGCCGCGCCAATCAGCCAAAGGCAATAGCCAATAGCTGCCGGCTGCAGCAATCTAGCCAGCTATAGCAAACGGGAATAGCTTCTAGCAGAGGGATGTTACTAGAAAGCTCCAGGCAAGCAATGATTGCTATTTCCTTTAGCATCTTCCTTCTGGCTTCTTGCTAGTTATCCTGATGCTGATACGTAAGCCTCGTGCAAAGGCCTCGTGTTATAACTCGATCCGAGAGTCATAGCCTAATAAGCATCATGCTATTGCTCTCTTGTAGCTCGGTCAGGCTATGGCTTAATTGGCAGTGATGCCTTGCCTTCCCTTAAGCAGGGTTCTCAACCAGATTAGTAGCTAATAGCTGCCAACAGCGCTGTCAGCCTAGCTATATAGCTTCTGGGATAACTTGCTATGCTCTTGGAAGCATAACTTTACCTGATGGACATTAATGACTGATAACCAACGAGGTCATATTTCACCACAATCGGCTTTGCAGAACTTTTCTGCGAGTAGTGGCATAATCAGTGACCTTTTTGATATGAGGATAACTGGATTCCCCATTCTCCAATTTCCAGGCTATGACTTAGGCGAAACTCTCTTCTATTTAGATCAAAACAGAGTGGTATTACCATGGCAGAGTATTTGCAGTTATGAGAGGGGTATAGGTCTTCCAATACCATCTAAGCCCTTGGCTAGACCACTCGAAGTCACTGAATAAGATAACCGGATTGACAGGAGCCAAGCTGACCCTGGCGCCGAAGCTGCCGTAGGCTACAGATCTCAGGAATTTTTTGGCCGACTATCATCTAGATTCGTTATAGGCAATGCAGCTGCGTAATTTGATACGAAATTCTCAGGCTCCAGCTTGGCATCATTCACTAACTCAGCCTGCCATAAGTGAGAAGCCTCTTGCAAGATTCCCTAATGAAAGAGAAATCGGAGATAAGATGCATCTGAAAATCGTGAGAATGATGGAGCCCAGACATAAAAAGATGAAGTTTCTCGTGTTGATACGGATTTTGCTAACGGAACTACTTGATGAAGCCCTTTAGTGCCTTCATGGATCAAGACTGCTCTCTTTTTCGGCATGTTTGGACCAATTAATCATGACTTTTTGGGCAGTTGATTTAACGAGAGCAAATCCAAGTGACTGGCAATGCATCTTCTTGATGTGGTAAAAGTAGCTCAAGAAACTGGATTAGGATATCTCGATGATAGCGACCGGCCCTATTAAAGCAGTGGTAGAAGCTCCGGCGGTTAGTTCACATGCTCGTAACATAATTGAACTTGCATTAATGGAATCCAGCAAAACACAGTTCAGATTGGTGCTGTAATCATGGCCAAACATTTTGGTTTGTGTAGAAGATGTGTACTGGAGAAAATGGAAAGCAGCGAGAACGTTACTCATGACTCAAGTCATGACACGGAGACATCTTTCTTACCCCTAATTGATCACTTTCTGGGTAATCTTCAAGGGTCCAACAACAAACTAATGCATGCAACCTCGTGAGTGCTTGCATGACGGCGGCGGGCGATAGGCCAGTCGTGAAAAGATAAGTGACTTATGGGCTGAGCGAGGCTTAATTTAAGCGATGCTCCATTCTTTATGGCACAGCAATTACAATTATGTGATTACTCTAAATAGAAACACAAAGCATTAGTCGCTTCCCATCAAGCTAACTAGCTTCTTCGACAACTGAAAAGGCTCCTGGCATTTGCAACTCTCAGAGTCACACCTTATCGCTGACCAAAGAGAGGGTGCCCGAAGAGCGGAAACCCTTTGTGGGCTAATTTGTAGTTGATTACTCAGTCATCTTTGAGCGACGGGCCCTATAGTTATAGCCCCTTATTTATCCAAGTGACGGATTCTTCTCTAATGTCACTGCCGCTCCATCGGCCAGATGGAACTGATAGTAAAGGCATAGACTCAATCCTAGACACGCACAAGAGCTTCAGATGGATATAAATACGCACATTTTGCACTAAATTATGAACCCAAAGTCTCAATCGGTCCAGCGGAAGATATTTGAGTGCTGACTGGCCTGTCTTGGAGCCTCGCGAAGTCCACAAGACCCCCGTGCGCAAGTCTCTCCAAAACACGTAGTTCAAGTTTCCGCAAAAGCTAAGCCTTGCAATAGTCGCAATCACATCGAAAGGCTAGCCTTTTCCAAACAATTTCACTATTATCAACCCGTTGCCCGGCTATTCAGCCAAGGCCAAAACCTTCACTGTTATGTAGCTGGGCGTCTTAATTGCTACAGTCTCTCCAGGCTTTGCCGCAAAAACTTTACTATTTCTGTCCTCGCACCACGCCAAGGATGTATCTAACCCCGACTCGTCCGCCACTGCATCGCAGGATTGGCAGCCAAGCAGGGATATGGAGCAGTCTAGCGCCATGGGGTAAGATTATGGTTCCCCAACGAAGTCCTCGCGTTAGCTAACCTGTTCAGGTATATCAAGGGGGCTGTCTCTACTCATGCAACGACATTTCAACAATCCGAACTGCACTTGAGAGAAAGCAAAATGCTCACAACCGCCGAACGTTTCTTGACTGGGTACACAGACTAACCGCGTGCAACAGTGGCTGTGATGGCTTCATCGTTCGCTCCACTCTCAATCATTGAGCCCCAAACGCTAGTTTTGACAGCGAAGCCGCGTGGGCGTCGCAGTAGAGGCTGCATTACCTGCCGGCAGCGAAAAGTGAAGTGCGGTATGATGAGAATTCTCTCCCTTTTTTGACTACCGTTTTGAAGCCCTAGCCTAACTTGATTGCCACATGGCTTCAAAGACGAGAGGCTTCCCCACTGTCTTCGATGCTTAAACAGCTCCCGCGAGTGCCAGGGATACGGGAACCCTCAAGTCTTCATTAATCAAGTGCTGGCGGCAACGCCGTCTGTGAAGACGGCGGACAAGAATCCAGATTACTCGATGAAAGTAGTTACTAAATTCTCCACCACTGGCGTAAATTTCCCTTTGACGGTATCCCCTGATGTCGGAGGGCAAGACGTCGTCATTTCACATCTGATAAACAAATTCCCCGTCGACTTTGCATGGAGGCTTCCGCCGGGAGCAAAAGGCTCGCCCCTGTCTGCCGTATTCACGAGCTTAAACAGACGCTCGACCGCCTATGTCTCTGGAGTGTGTCTGGCTCAGGCGTTTTATGCCCGGGCCCACAAGCGGCACGATCTCATGGCGCATGCAACTGTCCTGTACAGCCGTTCGTTACAGCATCTCCGCCAGGACTTGCAGGTATTGAACAGAAACACATCTACGGAATCCATGTACTCGAATCTATGGAGTTCATTTCTTCTCTGCCTTTACGAGATCGTATCCGGTGTTAGTTCAGCTGGGTGGTTGGAACACTGCCATGGCATCACAGCTCTTGTATGTAGGCTGTCGAGATTGATAAATCGATAGAATCACGATGGAGCTAATGCAGCGCGTCAAGATCCAGATGCTAGGGCCTCATGCGTTTCAGGAGCTCGGAGCAAACCTAATGTTGGAAACATATCGAGGGTTAATTGTGGGCGACAGGGACTCCATTCCGTCACGGCTTTTTTTGGATAAAAGGCTGACTCTTTGGTTTTTGCAGATTGTGAATTTCCTCATAAGGCGAAAGCGCTGCTTTCTTGAGGCTCCTGACTGGAAGACAGTTCCCTGGACCATCAAGAGAAAGTCGCTAGGCTCGCAGCTCCAGGATCTTTTCTGCGACATCCCGGGGCTAATGGAGGAAGTAGATCAAGTTATGCAACGATCAGCACTAGGCCACGAGATAGGCCCCATGAAGGAGGACTTATTTGAGAAGGCGTCGATTCTAATGCAACAATCATGCGAGCTCCGGTGGCAGTGGGAGGCTGCTCACGCTAATGCATGCAAGGAAGTACCATCGGCAGAGTATAGCTCAGGCTCTTCGGGAGGCCAGGGGCCCTCGCCTTTCTCTACTGTTTTTCACTTCCAGACCATGGATCGAGCCATTGAAATTGCCTTTTTCAACACTATCCACCTGCTTTTGGACACCCTTTTGGACCCGTTGGGACCTGGGCCAAGGCCATCTTTCAGCCTGCCACAGCCACCCACGGGGCCTTTTATGAGCCCTCTACTTCTTCCAGGTCAAGGAAACATAGAGGATCATGCTCTCGAAATCTGCCGAATTGTCGACTTCATGTCGCATAGCAAGCATGATAGTCTGGGCATGTTTATGCTCATGTTTCCTTTGTATGTGTCACGCTTGTGTTTGGTTCGGCGTCCGGATGTTTGTGTTTGGATAACGAAGATTCTGAACTCATTAGTCCGCGAGAAGGGTTTCAACATTGGGGGACATTTATCAGAACAGAAGCGGCATTAGTTTGAGACCAGGAAATGACGATATCATAGACGGAAGAGTTTTCACCACTTTTTTGGAGGCACGTTAGCGTATGAGAGGGAAATATGGGTTAGATACACGTATATAACTAATGACATTATGATCTATGGTATCTGCAAAATTCAAGTCGTAAAAAGGCAAAACAAGGGGAGGAACCCACAAAAATCTCTAATACATTGAAAGAATCAGTTATCCTTGCCTTTGGGGACAACTACAAGGAAGCTTATTCTTCTAAGGCTCCTCTCCTCTCTATCTTTCTTTTGGTAATCTTTCTCTGCCTTTTCCATCTCTTTTTCGTACTTTTGTTGTGCCCTCTGTCGGCGCTCTTCAATGCGTTCTAGATCTCTGCTTGCGCGGCGGTCGTTAACATCAACGCTCTTCTCCTTCTCATTGTAACGCTCCATGGAGCTCTCGTACTTCTCGAGCGCTTTCTGGGTAGCCTTATCGTGTCTCTTATTCACTCTGATTCTCTTCTTGAGCATAGACTTCTCTGCAGACTTTCGTTCAGCCTCGCTAATGTATACATCCACCTTGCTCAGTACGTTGGATGGGTTGGCAACTGGCGGGAGCTCCTCAATTTCAAGAGGAGAAATCCATGCGTCAAGAGCTCTCAGACGGCGTTCCTGTGCACTAATAGTCTTGAGCTCGTTGGCCTCTGCGAGAGATTGGAGAGACTCCAGAACAGGCGACTTCTTGTCCACGTCTCCCTTTTCGTTCAATATCGGCATGTTGGTGAGTTTAGCGACAGTCTTCAACTTGACAATCTGCACTTCCAGGCCTTTGGGGTTGAAGATTTCCTTATTTGCCTGACGAATGACGACCTCAGATCGAATCTTTGACATAGCATAAGTTCCAACCATAGCACTGACGCCAGCAGCCGCAGAAACAATCTGGGCCGTGGGTTCAGGCACGAATCCAACAATGTCTGAAGCAGCCCCAAGGACGCGCAGCGGTGGGCTTTGTACAATGTTACGGTTGAGCTGATCCACAAACTCCAGAAATTCGGCTTTCGAAATGCTCGAGTTAGCGAGAGCAGATGGATAGGCTCGTAAAAATGCAGATCCCACGTCTGCGTTGGTAGCGGGAATGGCGATGATCCTTTTAGCATCGTTGATGTTGGCTGAGCTTGCAAAGGCCAGAGCTTGCTGTTTCTTGATCAATGCCTCTTCGTATGGCGGCGGCTCAGAGTCCGAAGAGCTTCGCGCAGATGACGATTCCTCAACTTCGGTAATGCTGGTTTCTCGGTGGGTCTCTGATGGGACATCCTGTTTACCAACGATGGTTGAGGTGGCCATGGCGGAGATGACAATATGCAAAAAATATTAAGGTTGTCTTGTAGCTTGGTTTGCGGGTATTAAGTAGACAGTGTGGTAGATGGGTTGTTCTTTAATATTGATGTTGAATGCTGGAAGCTGGAGGTTGATGAGTTGAAAGAGAAAAATCCCATTGATGATCCGGCCAAGACTGTCTCTTTAAATCTTTCAACCTCATCCGCCAGAGTCCTTGCCTATCCTACATCCCGACTCTACAAATTGATGCATCAAGCCTCCAACAGACCGTCTCAGCCTTGGACCCACGACTCAAATCTGTAAACTTGTTGCGAGCTCCTCTATTCTCCTGGGACACGGCATTCGAGTTGGCTGCAGATCAGGACGGAACTAAACCCAAACTCGCTAGCTATCGCGAGATGAAGGGCAGGCTGTCAAGTAGTGCAAATGCTAGCAGTGAGGCGGCAGCGCTAAGGAGCAGGGGTCTGAGCATAAGCGATGGCACTGCTGATGCAACAGTTGGGTTTCCATCCGAGATCAGTTCGAGTTTTGGTGAGGATATCATCTGAGCCCTCCATTCGAGCCTTCCATTCGAGCCTTCCATTCGAGATCCCATTCGAGCCCCCATTCAATCCTTGGTAGGGAAACTCTTTCGAACGTCCATTCGAGCTGCGCGGGCTATCTCGGCACGTTTGTGATGACGCTTCTCGTCTCAAAATAGTAAAAAGCTGATGCGGGTGATGATGTCCTGCCACGCGGCACATTGTGGGAGAAATACAGTGTTCACGAGGCAGTCTTGACAACTGCATAGGAGGAGGCAATAAGAGCGGTAAGAGTTCTCTGGCCTGGGGGAATAGTATTTAAAGGTACAGTTAGCAGCTGGTGGGATTGCTTGTAGCATGAGTAATGCATGGATACTGGCAGCACACCCTTTAAAATCCAGCTCTGGTTATGGTCAAATAGCCTTGGCACGACCTTTTCGGCCTTTGGGAGAGTTAGTACATGTCTCCGTACTGGGTATCACACAGCGTTATCTCTACATCTTATTGGTTCGGCACACAACTTCTTTAGTTACCCTTGGTCGATGTTATTCAAGTTTCGGAAGGTAGTACCTGATGTGTGTTCCGCTCAAGCGTTTTTGTAAGTAGTCAAATGGGATGGGGGAATCTTCAAAGCAGTGTAAATGCCGATGGCCTTGTTGAGGCATGTCATCAGACTGATACGCTGTTGAGCTGAGCTCTTTGAGCACATCAACCGATGCTAGATGCTCTCATGCCGACATAAGCAAGCTGATACCAGGTTAACTACCCAAGCCATATGATGCCCATGATCTACAGTCTTGAAAACAATTAACGGGTGCTCAACGTTAGCGTTACAGTTATCTCATGTTAGTGAGTTGATGGCTCTGCCATGGCTTATAGTGGCTTGTTCTAGGGTAAGGACAGGCACATCAGCATGTCCAACCACCACTCAATGACGACGAGCAGTACCTAGTCATAAAAGACGTTTTGTTGAATGATGAATTTTGACATTACAAATTACATACCCTACTGGAAAATCACGCTATAAAGACCCCCAAAAAAAATGGACGACTCTCGGCTCTTCTCGTACTAAATCTGTAGTAAAGGCTTACAATCGCTCTCACTACACGCTCAGGAGGTACTAAAGAGAGGAATAAGCCGCATAAAGTACATTTTTCAGTAGTAACCTGTCAACCGCTTACCCCATTAGGAAAGCGCGCGTTCTCCCAATTCTATCATGATCACGTACTCGTAGCCAAAGCGAATCACTCATATCCATAATCTATACATGTAGTTTCTAATCAACAATCTACCTCTTTACTATAACCCAACAACGGCTCTATTAATTTGTCATACATCACGCATTCCATCACTTGAACCTAATTCTAATCAATCATGGCCTCCCTGGCATGTTGGACTTGTCGGCTCCGGAGGAAAAAATGTGACCGGACTCAGCCGATATGCCAAAGTTGCGCCAACCTGAATATCAGTTGCTGCTATAGCAAAGAACGCCCCGAATGGATGGATGGAGGTGAAAAACAGACTCATATGGCACAGGCTATCAAGGCCCAAGTGAAACAAGGAACCTCAACTCGTCGAGGCAACGAGGTTGCGGTTCGAGTCTTTTCACTTCATGATGGTCCACCGGCTGAGGCCATACCGAGGAAACCCGAGGTATCTGGAGACAACTCCAGTTTCCATCAGACAAGCACTAGTTCATCTGCTTCGGTGCATGAATCAACACCGGAGGAGACGGACGACTTCCTCATCACTTTGTATCTCGATACCGTCTTCCCGCTTCTATTTCCTCTGTACGAACCGGCGACATTGTCCGGTGGCCGCAGCTGGATACAGGCGCACCTAAAAGCCAATAAGGCAATCTTCCACAGTGCGATTAGTCTTAGCGGCTATTATTTCACCCTTTTGCTGGCCAAAGATGCGAGCCACACTCTCCGCAGCCCATGCGAACAACATCTGTGGGACACTTTGGCGAGGCACATGGACTCTGCAATCCAGGTCATTAAGCAAGATATGGACCGCTACCATAAGGAAATTGGACATTCAGATGTCTTCGCGAAGCTCGATATCCTGGGAGGCGTTACGCAGTATTTAATGTTTGCAACAGCGATGCCCCAGGATGCCGATTGGAAGATGCATTTGTCGGCAGCTTCGACATTGCTAGATGAAGTGTTTCAATTACATGGAATGGATAATGGTGAATATTCTCTAGAAAAAGTTCTAGAAGCCATGGCTAAGCCCTCAATATTCGACGGCATGCATCTAGGCTTTCATGTATGGAGCAAAGACCAAGCTGCCTTTCAATTCTTCGCCTCTTTTCTTCTATATGTCGATATTATGGCTAACATTCAGTTGGGACGCCCCTCTCAATTTCAGAGCCACCACAGGAATTTGATAGCTACTGGTACAGTGATTATGGCTCCGGATGTCCACCCTCGGCGGTTTCTTGACATGGAGTCTTATGTTGGCTGCCACGGCTGGATTCTCACTATTCTCGGTGAGATTCGCACAATGGAAATAGCGAAACGCTCCGCTCCGTGTGAAAGTGAGCGTTTTATGAGACAGGGTAAAGCGGGAGATCACGAAATGATGAAGAGATTGCAACAAGGCATGGCAGAAGTTGATGTCACGGTCCAGTCAGAGTTTCTGACGACACAGCCAGATGCTATTAAGCTGGGTGAGCGACAAAACAGAACCCAGGCCAAGAAACCCGCCCTTATAACGAAAGCCTGGCTACATGCAGCCATAATCTATCTGTCGGTGGTAATTGATGGTTGGCAGCCAGACAATCCCTTTATTCGCGCCAACGTGAATTCCATCCTTTGCATCTTAGATATACTCTCACCAAGCCTTTCAATACGCAGTCTCATGTGGCCGATTTGTGTTTGCGGTTTCCAAGCTGCGGAGGAGCAAGAACATATATTTAGAGACTTGATATATTCCTTGGGACCATTGCAAGCTCTTGGCCCCGCGAAGCAAGCCATACAGCTGATGGGAAAAGTCTGGGAGCTTCGCCATCAGTTAGATGAGACATGGGGAATCCACGATTGCTTCCAGTTACTAGGATCCGATATACTTTTCATTTAATTGGGGACTGGTTACTGTAAGTTTAAAGTCGAAGCGCAATTTGGTTGATCTATCTTTGGTTGATGTGCGAGGGAAGAGACAGGCTTCTCGGTACGCTCGCTGCTGGGAATCGTGAGTCTTTATATACGGTGTTCAGTGAACTTGACATCGCTTAGACTATTACGCGCACATGTAAGCGACGATCTATTCTAAATTGTCAGCAAGGAAACCACAGTAGAGGCAAGATGCTATTCTCATATTTCCGAATCCGGAAAGCGCGCGCCTCATAGTGTCGACAGCTGGCGTTCTGAATGCACTCGGCTGAGAACACCAATGCAACGGGAGAGTATTTTGACTAAGCATGCTTGCAAATATATATTTCTTTCTAATCATTCGTCGAATATACATTTGTTTCCAATTATTCATGCTGACAAACCGAAGATGCGATTCTCAGTGACCTTCATTGAAACTTACCGGACTTTACATATATAATCAACGGTTCAGAACTGTTAACTCTTCATACAACAACCCGCAGTCTTCAATCACTATTAATCCCCAAGCTCATAAGTAACAAAAATAACATTCACGCAAGATAACATGTCTGCCATTGCTGTTGCTGGCGGTACCGGCAACGTTGGCCGAACCATCGTAGAGACTCTTGCTGAGTCTTCCGAGTACAAAGTCATCGTACTGGGGCGCAAGGTACGATCATAGAATCAGTGTTGGGAATTCAGTTTAGTTTGCTAATGAATTAAATGAAACAGGCTCAAACAGTCGTGGAGAATATTCCGACGTTCGCTGTTGACTATGTTGATATCGATGCAACTGCGGAACTCTTGAGGCAGCATAATGTGGTGACAGTCATTTCCGCTATTCAAGTGACTGAAGAGACATCCTCCGCTGCCGAAATCGGTCTCATCAAAGCCGCAGAGCAATCATCAACTGTCTCTCGATTCATCGCTAGCGGCTGGGGATCGCTCCCAAGCAAGGCGTAAGCTTTCTGGCCAAGTCCTATTTGTCACCTTCTCACCAAGCTTTCAGATCCCCTGCGTCGGTTCTCCAGCGAGCTTCGGAAGATGCACTACGCAGCACCATGCTTGAATGGACGCGATTCTCCGTTGGCATTTTCATGGATTACTATGGAATGCCTGCCATCAAAACACATCTGCCGCCTATGTCTTTCGCCGTCGACATGAAGAGCAGGAAGGCGGCTCTTCCAGGAACGGGTAATGAACCGGTAGCCTTTATTTACTCATACGATGTGGCCAAATTTGTTTCCGCATATTTGGATGCGCCCAAGTGGGAAGAGATTACGTATGTCTATGGAGAGAAAACGACTTGGAACGAATTTATTAAGGTAGCCTCAGAGGTAACAGGTGAGAGGAACTATGTGCACTCTGTTGTATTTGCCTACTATTTTTCACAGCTGATAATAAATTTCATTCAGGTTCCGCATTTGAGGTATCATATGATCCCATTGAGAAACTGGCCAAGGGCGAAGTAACCGAACTCCCCTCGCACAAAGACGAGCTGGCCAAGTCCCCTTTCCCGGAGCCACTTGCTCGCCAACTGCTGGCTATTCTGGGCTGCTGGGTCGTTGGAGGGCAATTCGATATTCCTGTTGACAAGGCTCTCAACAAGAGATTTCCGTCAATCCGGCCCATGAGTGTTCGAGACATGCTACTTGCTCGACAAGACGCCTAGTGTGCTACTCGGGTTCATTGCGCAGTGTTCCCGGAGATTGCTGGATAATTGCTATCAGAGTTATAACATAGAACTTTATTAGGAGGGAGAATACGATTGTTAGCTTAATACATTGTATTTGACAAGCACGCATAGACCTCTAGGTAAATTCTCCATGGTCAAGTCAAACTTGGATCAAAGGTCATTGGTAACCAACAACAAATTGCTCAATCGATGAATCATCGGAACTCGGTATTTTGACAGTGCAATGAGAATCACAACTCATTCAACAGCCACATTCCTTTTCTTTTCTTTTTGATTCAATTGTGGTTGTTACTCTGTCTCGAATCATTGTGCAAGAGGAAGTGGATTCTCAGGCAACCATAGATTAGGTATTAGTGACACAATGGCCTGACCCCAATTCGCTTATTCCCAAAAACACTTATGATGAACTTCATCGTATTCGCAGCTTGGATATCTTATTGCTCATTCAAAGATTGGAAATGAAGAGAATGGTCGGACTAGCATGGACAGAAGGGAATGTGAGCTCTCCCAAAAAGAGCTCGACAACCGCGTAATCTCCAATGAAGAGGACCCGGATCGTCTTTCTGTGGTTAGATTGCAGGTTATTCAGCGAATGGAGATATAATACGAAGCTTTGAGAACTCATGCGATGGCTCTCTCACTGCTTCTAATCCAAACTTTCCATATCCTGGATCTTTCGGACGAAATGTTGGGCAAGATCTTCGGCTATCAAGGGCCTGAGCAGAAATTTATTAGCCAGAAGTGATCTAAGCAACAATATTCACTTGGTTACGCGAGGGAAGCCCCTCAAGGATGTTGTTCAAAGCGCACGCCTAAAAAGCCAACATGACTTGAAAAAATATTGCCGTCTAGGCCCAGTTCTCAGCAAGTCAGTTGGGCGCGTATCCAGGTAATTGACCTCACATACTTGTCACTGAACGAGTTGGGGCTCGAAATTTTGTGCTGAGGACTGGAAGAATGTCTGAGCCAAGCCAGAATCCTGTATTCTCAGCTCAAAGAGGGAACATGGCCAGTCGCGCTGGATATTGGTGCACACAAACTTTTGGTGGCACATTCTGAGAAGACCCAAAGCATGGCCATGCAAGTTAGAAGGGGGCGAGTTTGTCTGTGAAAAGATGCAACCGCGACCTGAGCCATACGAACACGTTCCTTAATCTATTCACAGGATATAATAAGAGGGTTCAATCCTTGCCCAAGTTTTGGGAAAGTAATTATTGGGTAAGATTGGGGAGAATTCTTTGATCAACGTGGATATATGACAAGTTTAGATTAAGCATTAAAACAAATCCGGTCAATTTATTAATTCTCTACCTAGAACCAAGCTATGTTAAACTTTCTTCCTACCGTATCCCAAACAAAAATAGAAAAAGCGTGGCATGTCTATAAAGCTTCTCAAGATTTATCATGTCAAAGCACAAACCAAGATCCATAGGACGAGATCCATAGCATGCGCACTCCTAGTTGTATCGGTTGACAAACTTGATGACCTTGCGGCCAGTGCTGCTTCTCACAAACCCATCCAACTCGTCGACAAACGTCGTCTTGAAACGATACTCATTTGTCTTTATGACATGGAGGAATCCCTTAATACGAGCAATGAGGGCATCATGTGAAAGAACTCGAGAAGTTCGTGGAGAGCACATCAATCGGATCTCCAAAGATGACTCCAAAGATGGCTCCAGCTTGTCCAGGATGATCTGCCACTGCAAGACGCCGCATTCCTCATTGTTCAACAGAGCTGCCATGTCTTCAAACTGGATGTATTCCCCATCCCAGTCGAAGCTGACTCGCCTATCGCGGCCTTGGAGGCGAAGAATTCGGAGATAGGGCCAATCGGCAGCGGGAATCTTGTCTCGAGATTCTTCAGGGAGCGGATGGATGGATCCAATGTCGCCAGTGACATATCGGACAAGTGGGTTGCGCAATCGCGAGAGAGACGTTTGTACAACCACTCCCGTCTCTCCGTCAGGCAGCGGATCAACATTTTGGTCACCCTCAGCAAATGACGCTGGAAGCACCTCGAGTATCATAGCTCGGGTGTCGAAAATAAGATCCTCTTCACTGGTGGTGCTCACTCTTCCAGTGATATCAGGGTTGCTTGCTGCCCACGGTCCTGCCTCTGCGCTGCCCAGAATAGAGATGATCTTGATGCCCTTAAAGGTCGCCTTGATGTGTGCTCTCTGCGCAGCGGTAAGCACCTCAGACGTGTAGATGATCTTGTCAAGCCTGATCAGTGCGCGCTCTTCCTCGGGAAGATTCGAGATGTGGTGCGCCATCTGGACAATCTGGCCGCTATCACCGGCGAGCACGTTGATGTGGTATTTTGCCAAGAGTTTGGCAACATCGTGAGGCGGCATGAAATTGCCAGCGCTGAGAACCGAGGCACCGGCATTCTCCATGATTTCGAGCATGAGATCCAGGGATCTATTCTCCAAGTCAGCACCAGCGTTTCTTCACCGCGACATCAAGTGACTAACCTGTAAAGCTCACCCGCACAATGAGTCGTCAGTGCCCAGTCTCCTGGCTCGAGGGCTCCAATGGTTTTGAGAAAATGGCCGAAATGGGCCCTGTGTTTGCGGTTCTCATATACATCTGTGCCGAAGAATAACGGCTTCGAGCCAAACCCACCGCCTGTGATGCTTGCATACACGCTCTGGCGATATGTGTTGTTGGGATCTGTGTCGTTGATAAGCCGTTGAATGGTGTCGTAGCTATGTAATTTCGGGTTAGAGAATTGACCAATTATGTACATACACAGCCCTCAGCTACCCTCTTTCACTTACAGATTCTTCTTCCAGATAATGGGCTGCGATTTAAGATCTTCACTTTCTCGTTCTTGCTCCGTTGCTATTCTTTCTCTCACTGCTTGAATAGCCTTGCCGTCGGGAGGATACTGAATCCCCTCTACGTAAAAAGGGTGGATTTTGGCAATGGCCAAGACCTCGCGCAACGAATGTGGCTGAAACTCCATCGCTGGAATTCAATCTGAACTGCCGCT
Source organism: Trichoderma virens Gv29-8 (assembly GCF_000170995.1). Classification (NCBI taxonomy): domain Eukaryota; kingdom Fungi; phylum Ascomycota; class Sordariomycetes; order Hypocreales; family Hypocreaceae; genus Trichoderma; species Trichoderma virens. The sequence continues at coordinate 61,992 of NW_014013676.1, forward strand.
GTTTTTTTTTTTTTAATTTTATTAAAGAGAGCAAGTTTTGATTAAACTGCCCATTTTTCAGCGGCAGCGTAGAAATACTGCACGGGCAGCAGCCCTGATGATGGTGCTCTGCTCACATGCCCAAGTTCATGCTACTGTGCGAGGCTCACTGTATTCATCGCCGTACGCCTGACGTCGAGAACTTGTAGCCTATGGGTCGACGACAAGACAGCAACAATAATTGCTTTTGGTGGAATTAGGCAGCCAAGTAGAGCCACTGCTCATAGTCTAGTTTCAGCCTGAGACATGCAGGCAAAGCACACGTAATTTCCCTTGCATCAGATGGCCAAGAAAAAGCAAAGTAAACACAAATAGAGGGAGAGGGAAACAAGGCGAACGGATGCCTTGTAATAACGCCTGCGGCTGGATGCAGCTAGTTAGTCCACGTCAGAACTGATGGATCTCATTGCTCTGAGACATGTCGCTATGCCTGAAACTGGTGGTGCCGGGAGAGACAATGTTTCAATTTGACCGCCATTATTACTATGATGGCTGAACCGCTGGCAATACAGGGTACGAGGACTGGCCTGGTTCGCATACTGCCAGGATGAAGCCGGGTGCGATGGCGTTGCTCGGCAAATATCCCTGCAAATTGCGATTCAGCTCTGTTCAGCCCAGCCACACGCTGCATGTGTGTACGATCGACAGGCCACCAGAGGCGGGCCGGGAAATTGAATGTTTATGTTTTCCATATTGTCCTTTTCTGGAGACGTCACACGCACACAAAAGCACATGTAGTGCAACCACAGCAATATGCTTGGCTGCTGCTGTCAAACAAAATACTACCGTCGGGGTTACATACAGACAGGATACCATACATGTTTGTTTATACTCGTATTACATTACAGGTAGGGTCCATGTGCTTCACAGCAGACCAATAGTACATGCCACTATTTAACCAACCTCCAAAAAAAAAAAAAAACACCTCGACCAGACTTGGTCCGTCCCGTGTCTCAAACCAAGTGCATGCCCTCCCATATCTCCGTACCGCCGCACCGCCGAGCTTCATCATCCGATACCCCTGGCTACTCCTTTTACTCTTGTTTGTTTGCTCCTACGCCGAGGCTCCAGTAAAGGGAACGGCATCCCATCTCACCCGACGCAGATGCCGCTCCGGATCCTTGACGTGATTCCGCGCATGCAGCCACCGCCGGTTGTCAATGAGGATGATGGACCGCTCTGGAAGGGCCTTGGCAGTGAGGTGCAAGGTCGAGTGGTCTCTCGCTTCGGCTCCCTGCAGGGCTTGTCTCAGCTCCTCTAGAGCAGCCGACGCTCGTTCGCTCAGGGGCGTCAGGAGATCTTCCCGGAAGCGCATCAAGTTGAGCCGGCCCTCGTCGTTGGCCAGCAAGATGCTTCCCACTATGTGCTGGTGGCCGGGGTGCTTGATAAACTCGGGTGGTGTGCGGATGAGGAACTCGGGTCTGGCCAGAGACTCCCTGGCCTCGGGTGAAAGCAGCTCGCTGAGTCGCTCCACATTCATGACAGAAAGCGTTCCGCCACCGTAGCGATCAGGCTGAAGCACCTGCAGGGCGAAGTAGCGCGGTGGAGGATTCTCGTAGCTGCAGTCAGTGTGCCAGGGGAAGTCCTCCATTGTCTCTGATCGAGCCTGGCAGTTGGCTGACTGGAAGCTGGTCGAAGACGGGAGAACGTCCCAGAACCAGCCGCGGGTAGCGCTGTGAGAAATGGGCAGTTGATGACCGTGATCTCGATGCAGGCTCAGGAGCAGCTGCTCGAGATATCGGCTTTTCTCATCAGCAAATCCCAGGATGACCTTGAGGATGCCCCTCTGCTGGAGCATCTCACACACGCTGCGGACGTGACCAGGTTCCTGGGCGTAGCTCAGATCGGGTGCATCCAGGCTCGGAACTATCTGTGAGATTTCGGCCGACAGATGAGTATGACGAGTTTCATGGAATGCAGCCCGGATATGCCAGGGATATCGCTGGCGATTAGCAGCACCATATATACGATGGGCTGTAAGGACGCTGGATGCAGCACGGCGATACATGATGTGATAGATAGACAAGGCTTAAAGTGATATATAGACAAGGCTTAAAGTGATATATAGACAAGGTTTAAAGCGATGCTGGCAGGAGGAATGGCAATGGTCAATTTCATGTAGATAGGTCGTGGACGGACTTGGGTACCAGATTCGATCCATCCCATCGACGCAAAGGGTTATTTATCATGTCACTCCTGCTGGCACAAGTACAAGCATGCACCGTACAGATGCTAGGATACGTCACAATACACGAGAACGAGACATAAGAGTAAAATCTCGTCCGCGTTTAACCCCCGCCCCCTGATCAGCTGGCAAACACAAACGGCACAATTTCCGAGGGAATTACCGCTGTCAACAAACCATGACTACGACTATACTCGTACATGTGTGGATACAAAGTCAAGAAACATGATATTAAACCCTGGCAGATAGACTATGATAATAGTAGTAGTAGTACGAGTACGAGCGTAATTGGACGCAGGCTTAGTAAACCTGTGAGACATCATCTCCCACCGTTCCCCTGTCCTTGCGTATCACCGAACACAGCCAAGCTCCCCCGTGACTGATTGCACAGATCCGATCGTCGCTACTCCGCCAGAGCGCAAGCCCGAGCAGGGCTCCGTTGATGACCATGTACGTACCGACCAGGGGATACTGCAGCCTCTCTCCCGACGGCTTCAGTACCACGTCATACAGGCGATGGGTAATCCGACGCTGTACCACACAGCTTCTCTCAAGCTCAAGACCAGGGGAGAGCTGACGCTTTAGGGCAGCCACCCACTCTTCGTTGGTGATGCTGTCGCCAAACACGATACCGTCGCCCTTTCCGCTGCGGATTGGCTTCAAAAGGTATTCCTGGCGAAGATTGGGGTACGCCTCCGAGTGTAACAAGAGATCCTTGAGCTCCAAAGATCCCGGAAGGTATGTATCAGCGATGCCCCTGTCGAGAATCCTTCCCTGCCTCTCTGTAATGATCCCAAGAAACACTTGCTTCGGAAGCTCCTGCTTGATAATGCCCAGCATTCGCTTGTCATGGACCAGCAAGATGGTCCGCATGTCATTGAAGCAGCGTAAGCTAATCTCACGCAACATTTCGGGCCGCATTGCAAGCAGCTCACGCTGATGCAACTCCAGCCCGACCTGGTAGATCTGCTCCACCAGCTCTCCCTCGCTAGTCAAGAACAGGGACGACACGTCGGGCTTGGAAGTACCTCGCTCAGGCTTCCTGAAGACGGCACAGAGCATATACCCGGACTTGCTTCTGGAATTTGGCACCAGCCTCAGATCCTCGAGGTTCACGATTCGTGGGGCAACGCCCAAGCGGCGTTTAAAAGCGTCGACAAACATGTGGATATCCATTCCAGCCTCCTCGCCTTTGAGGAAATGAATGGGGCGATCTCGTCGAAAAAGAGAAAACAGTCCATCTACAATCTAGAAACATTGTTAGAGAGATCCTTCATTACAGTACATGGAGCATTTGGGCTGTACCTCTTTTGGATTTGCAGCGCTGGCGAGTCCATGTCTCCCCATCCCCGTATCCTCTAGAGCCATATGTCCATACGTCGCGTGCATGAACCCATTAAAGGAAAACCGAGCATTGATTTCGGTAATTCGAAAGTTCTCTACCGTGATGCCGTCTTTGGTCCTGACTTCTTCGACCAAGAAGTCGGGCCTCCACGAGCCTCTGCAGTCTTCATAACGGGGTAATCTTCCGATTATCGATTGTCGATCCACATACTGGATTCATGTCAGTTCTCATCAATATTTTTTAGGGGGAAATAGGGGGAAATAGAATAGCAGTCACTTACCTGCAAGAGCTCGTGTTCTTTCTCCCCAAGAGGCATTCGCCTGGGAAGATCAGCTGCCTTGTCGAGCCACCATCGATACACGATATCGGTAACTGAGGCGACCAATGCATCGCTGAGCTCCTGCAACATTGACTGATGATGCTCATTAATCAGGATGGGCCGAGGACAATAACTGTTGTAGGAGCCTTTGGGCCACAAGGCAGGGGCACAAAGCCTCATGAGCTTGGCCTTGGACGTCTCGTGTTCCCATTTGTAAAAGGTTTCATCAACCTCTGCGGTTAAAACATTTTCGTATCCATCGTCGCCGCGCCCAACGTGGATTTGCTTGAGAGGTTCAGGAAAGAGAAAACGATTCATCTTGACAGTATTTGCCTGCTGTGTATACAACCGATTGCCAAGGTATGAGATATGGTAAAGAGCATTGAATCGAATCAATATCTACTACGACTTAAATATCCCTTCCCTCGTGCTTATGAAAATGCCCCACGATCCATGTCTTTACACAAAGGCACTCCCAGCCGCTCCGTACTCCATGTATCTGATACGCCCCCAGATCGCCGGCCACAATCACTCGATCGCTCAGCTCCCCGTCGATCAGATCATCTATCCACCCCATCGTGTACAGGAACAACGCCATTCCAAATAGTCCTCCAACTAGTAACGCCAAGAGGGGTCATTGTATTTCCCATTCGGCCAATGCCTGTCCTTAGACCAGAGTCTCCCTCCCTTGCATATCAGTCTCAGACACGCGAACCAATTACCAGCCACCGTCTCTGCCGCCGCATTGACGGTGTTAATTACATGCGAAAGGAGTGGGGAGGGAACAAGTGGATAGCTCACAGCCAATGGATGTATACAAAAAGAAATTCTAAGACATGAGGCTTCAAGTATTACTCAGAGGCGGCCAGCCCCCACGTAATACTGCTACTAACCCGCATCGGCCCGGTCCTAGCTGTCCCAAGAGACAAGGAAGTGCCAATAATGATTTTTATTCACGGTGTACTTGGCGTCCACCTCCTGTAGGCCAGAGGTGTGCCCGTTTATTATTAGTAGCAGTAGAATTGAGTGCTACCCTAGATTGCGATAACACAAGGATGGGAAAGTCAACATAGATGTGAACCAAATGAGGCAGAACAAGAATATTCGTAAATTATCATGAAGAAAAAGTAGAAAAGATTGTCGCAGTAGCGTCCCTCTCAACACCACATGTCGAAACCTGTAGTATTCTCAATGCTTGCCTTCCCCGGCGCCGCCAGCTTTCTGAAATTCTCCACGCTGCTGGCGCTCATCTTCATCACCAGCTCCTCGGCCTGCTTGTATATATCTCCTTCACGCTTGTTGAGGTTGCTCTGCCAGAAAATACAGCTGCTATCCAACAGGGTCGCCGCCAGATCCGCGCGGAGATGATCCACCAAAGTAACGCTGTTTGCGTTGTCAAGTGCAGGCGTCGAACCAATCTTGATTGCCATCAGGACCTTGGGCTCAAAGTTCATCAACTCTCTCTTGAGCGTGTCGAAGCTGCTGAAGTATGGAACTCCGCTAGACACAATGTCATTGAGGAGCTCTATAACTCTATTTGCGCATCTGGTCACAACCTCTTGGGCCTTATCCGGCTCTGGAGTCTCTCGAGGCAAATCCAGCATCCTGATCTTGAGCGGCAGCGTATCTGGGAGGCCTGGTGGCTTTCGGTTCAGATCAGCTTGCCACGCGGGTGTTCGAAGGCCATTAATTCGCTCCAAAATCCGGCCCCAAACGGCATTATCACGATTGACATCCTTTGTGTCGCTCAAGAACTGATCAAAGCTGGTCAATTTCCCTTGCACAATGAGGGCATCCGCAATCTCGAAGAGGAACGACTCAAGTGTCAGATGAGAATCCTTCTTCTGGGCTTTTTCGTCGCTAATTTCTTTGTTGGTGAGATATAGGCAAATGGTTCCAAAAAGCCTCGTCTTCACTCCATGAAAACCATCGAACCATAGATAGCACCAATGTCTGCCCCAACTAGAGTGAAGCAGCTTCTGGTCAGCTTCCACAGCATCCTTTATAGCAGACAACCAGTCTGGGAAATTTAACATCAGCAGCAAATACTGCCTTGCCAAATCAATGTACTTGATTGGAGTCTCGGATTCCATCACATCATGAAGAGTGCTCAACACATTTGGAAACATGGGGATGGCGGGAAGCTGGGCATCATCAGGCACACTGAAACTATGCCGTTGAATGAACAGCTTCATCCAATGCCTTTGGTTCTCCGCCGAAGCCTTAAACACGGACTCGACGAGCTCCTTATACAATCGGCCTTCTTCTGACTGCCAATCCATCTTTGAACCAATCTGCAAAATGAGCTCCATGATTGGGGGGGTCTCATAGCCAGGTTTCCATATTTCAGGCAGCTCATTGCCAGATGTTAAAGCATTCCAGTCCGTCAAAGGCTGCGATTCATTGATCGAAGACGCAATCGGCGCGGCGTACTTGAGCAGCGCATCAAAAATGCGCTTCTTCACCTCAGGATTGGTAGTTTGTGCAACTGCCTCCGTTAGTCCCCTGATGGAAGCTGTTCGTATATCGACATGGCTTGCTCTCTTGACGATCCTAATGTTTAAATCGACCGAGAGACCCGGGTCGACAACAGGAGATTCTCTCAGAAGCTGAGCCAGCATTTTGACAGTGGTGACTTTGACAAGCGGTCCCTTGTTTGTAGGTGCATCATCAGGCTGCTTTTTCGCACGCCTCTCTTCCTGCTCTTGGAGCTTATCCAGGATGGCGTCTGTAAAGCTCTCAAAGAAGCTCTTCGCATCAGCTGGGCGGAAATGAATAAGGGCCTTTTTGTTAAGAAGCGGCCTATGCCATGAGCTTGCATCCGGGTTCTCCAAGACAAATTGCTGGATCAGAGGGATTGCCAACGAGGGATCAGCCCCTTCCAGGATCATATTGATTATCCATACCAAAGTACCATACGGTTTGTCTATTTCCGGCTTCTTTCTTATGCTTTCAAGAACTGAAGCTCCCAGCTGAGAGAGCAGGCCAGCCGGCACATAATATCTGAGATCACGGATTATGCCAGTAACTCCAGACGTGTTCTTGTCGACTTCTCTCTCTAGAAACTCTTGGTCAAGATACAAAGCCGGAATGCGCACTGCTTCTGAATTAGGGAACGGCGTCTTCAGCAATGAGGTGTCAGAGCCATGCTTCATGTTGAGAGCCAGGATCCCCGCAGCCACATAAGCATCCGCACGCGCCCCAGTGAGTTTTGAATTCTTCCTAAAGAGTGAATACCAGAAAGTTGAAGGACGAGGCTTTCCAGGAATGACGCATTTGACTCCCCCAAAGACGGAATTCTCGACCTTAGTAAATTTAAATAGGTGCTCATACGCGTACTTTGGCCGACTTAGCAAGACATCTAAGCATGTCGGTGTCAGTGTCTTGTTCTTGTTAGGCTGCGAGATTCGGTCGTAATCAGGATCGGGATTCCACTCGATGGGCTGCAAGTCCGCCTCATCTGCGTCAGGAAGAGATGGTTCAGGTCGCTCATTCGCCTTCTCATCAATCCCAACTTCATCCTTCTTAATTCCAATTCCCTCAAACACAGGCCACCAAAACCGCTCAGCCTCTTCAGGGGACATGCGGTCTTTGCTCAGGTTGGAGGTAGCGTGCAACCAGGCCCTTGAGATGCGCTCTTTACGCTGGTCCTCTTTGGAGAGCTTGCCCGGCATCTGAATGTACAGCTGAAGAGCCGCGGCCCAGCTGTCTATATATGTTCCAATGGCCAGCTGGGATTCTTCGTCAATCTGGATCGGCTGTAAAGCTTTGAGAGGGTTCATAAACACAACCGCCTCGATTCGTGACTGCGCATATGGCAGGTATGGCAAAGCTGACCCGAAGCTACGGACCAAGTGTTGAAGTGTTAGTCCTTTGGGCCAGATCTCGTCAACTGTTACCACAGCAGGCGTTTCCCGAAGGCGAAGCTCTGCCCAGAGAGAGTTGTAATACTCAGCCAAGCGACTGAGAAATCTAATCGTGGGCTCTTGCAGAGTTTCGGGCTCTTTTGCTTCGTGGCATGAGAGGGTAGAATAGGCTTTGTGATCAAACTTTTCATCCACCGCACCAAGAACTTTGGACAACATCCTTTCCAGCATGGCGTACGTTGGCTTCCACAGTGCCTCATACAACGCGTCATCTGATATATTGGTCCTGCCCTGAAAGTCGTTGGCACGGGTTATGCGTCTACAAATCGCCCGATTGATCAATTGAAACGTATTACCCCAATCCCGCCAGCCGCGAAAGCTAGGCTCGTTGATACCCATAAGGGCTGTGTCGAAGAGAATCTGCAAGACTTCATTGGCAGACTGAATTCTGTGGGTAAGCTCTTCGGCAGTGACAGTCAATTTACCTTCTTTGGTGGGCAAGACAGTTACAAGGTCAGCTAGCTCTTCTTTATCCAGGGACGATTGATCGTAGATTATGCTGACCGCCAATGGGTCCTTGTTAAACCGCCTTGCCCAGCGAAGCGTTTCCCCGTAAAGCTCCAGATCTCCAATGGCGACGCACAGGGCCAGGGCAGACACTGTCCACCGCGCTCTTATTTCGGGCTCACGGCCTTGGGTGGCCTTTTTCATCCTCCTAGAAACCTCTTGACGAAGATCAGACCGCATGGTATCCAAGTCTGAGGTTGAGAGAGGAGAATGGGTCTGGCTCCGGTTCAACAAAAGTGCCCGAACAACGGGACCATCGGACAGCTGAAGGCCGTCTGGGTCCCTGCTATGACAGAGCGACGCTTGATATGGGCGGTATTCGACATCTTTTCCTGCCCTTTGGACTTTCTCCCATAGGAGAAAGCCCTCGTCCGCTGATAAGGTAAAGAAAAGCCCGACCTGCCAGCGGCGGATCGTTGACTTCACAAGCCCCAAGTGCTCCAAGCTAGTGGGCTCCCCAATATCAAATTGATAATCGGCCGTGTGCTTCAAGAACGAACGTAAAAGCTGGTATCTCCGTGTTTGCGCGACGTTCTTTATGAGATCTATCAACGAATATCCTGCAAATGTAGATTTGGGGATAAGGGAGAACAGCAGAGTCAGCATCTCCGTGTATTCTGCCCGTGCCTGAGAGTGATTCCACGCTTTGACCAAACGAGCAAGGATCCGTTTGTGGTGCGTGCTCGAGTTTTTAAAGTCCTTTTGAAACGCCTGGTGCTTTTTCAGGCACAGCATAACACGGCTCCAGAAGCGTATCGCGGTGTCACTGGCTACTCTCTGTTTCGCCGAAAACCGCTTGCTCAGTGGATCAACAACTGCTTCAAGGAACTCGTCAGGAGTGGCCCCAAACAATGATTCACTCTCTGTGAACCTGTCCAGAACATCCAGGCCATACTCAACGCGGTGGATGACTAGAGGCGTCACTTCGTCCAGGAATTTCGAGGCAGAGATTTCGCCGCGCTGCAATTGTTCGTCGTAATGCTGCTCAAAGAACTCGTGATCCGTCTCAACGTCTATGAAGTAGTGATCGGGCGTCTGCCGCTTCATCTCCTCCCACTTTAATCTGAAAGCGCCACCGCAAGCTGCAAGAATCTTGACATATTCTTCGCGCAACGGACGGCTATCAAGCGCAGCCTTCTCATCTCCATCAACTCCCCAGAGCAGAGTCAGAAGCTCTTCCATCGCCCTCTGGCGTTCTTTGCGAGCGCCTCGTGCACGACCAGTGGCCCCAAGCTGGTTGAATAGGAAGCGCGCGCTGCTCACGCTGAGCTTTGTTACCAGCTGAGCGATTCCTGCCGCACCGCCGGCGACCTCCCATGCCTTTGCAAACGTCTTTTCCCTATACAGATGGCGGTAGAATCGCGAAATGGCAGCTCGCTGAGCATTGAGGCAGAGCTCCTGTCGAATCACTGCCAGAATTTCCTGAGGCTCATTAACGATAGAGGGCCATAATGCGAGAACAATGGCCGGAAGAGAGTCTGATGCAACGAGCGAGACGAGCTGAGATGTGATGGAAGACGCCGCGCTTGGATTGCTTTTGAGGACATGGTGCAGGTGAGTTGCCTGACCCCTAGGCGAAGAGCTCCGAAGAAGCTTCAGATCGAGCACCGCTTTATTCGCCATGGCCGCGGAGTATGAGATAGGTCGCGATAGAGAGTGTGTTGACAATGAGAAGCGCTCACAATGATGGCGACGAGTCTAGCGATTATATCCCCAGCCATAAGATGTCCAGTTTTGCAATCGAGTCATCCAATCCAATGCCAAGTCCCGGATACGAACTGAAGGTTTTCCAATACAACCTCGTAAGGCTGAATATCAGTCACTGATTCATGAATGTGTTTGAGTCAGACTGGAGCCACACCTCATTGTTCGGGCGTTGGCCGCTTATACGAGCTAGCCATTAATAAAGGAACAACCCCGCATCTAGAGATCTAGACTTGGCATCCAATGAGTTGTTGGCTTGCTGAGATGTTGATTACATGGCATTGTTTAATTTTGAATACGGGCAAGGATGCAGGCAGCCAATTGGGGAATGAGTCACGCAGCGGGATTTGCAGCGGAAGAGATAGGGGCGAGATAGCTTCATGTTGGTTAGACGTCGAATACGATCATGGCGCAGTTAATCTGGTATCCTTGCTTGACTGCCGACCAAGGGCCTCATTTTCACCACAATACAATCAGAATCATCTGCATGAAACAGTTTCAAATATTCAGCTGATCATGAATCATCACAAAGAGCTCAAGCACTTACTGAATATAATCTGTTACAAGTATACAAGCTACGTGTATTATAGCAGGGACAAATGAGTGTCCGCTTTGGCCACTTTGCGAGCCTGTGGCTGGTACAGTGCGAACTTCCTCTTATCATCATGTACTCTTTTATAGCGGTCCTAAGAGTTGCGTCCGTTTTTGGATAAAGTGCCATTTCCGGCGCCTAGTTGCGGCTACCGTCGCCATTACCTTATTAGAAGACTTGCAGTATAAGATATGTCATAACGGGACAATAATCTCAATAGCTGATATTAATCTGGACATAACGGCTTTAATATTTATAGTACATGGCTGTATTCTCTTTAAATTCGGTATAGAATAGAGAGTGCTGAGATTGATCTTGCAACGCGTGAAACAAACGAGAATGCGGTGATATGCGGCAATATACAGTGATATGCAGCAATATACAGTAATGCAGTTATATAATACCATCAAGCAGCAATGTCTCTCGGCTTTACCATCTTACATTTCCGTGCTTAGAGATAAACATTCAATTACTAAACAATGTGGATAGACATTATCTATAAAAACAGGGGGCCCTGACTAATTTTGCATCATAGCTTAAGTTCTGTGTAAATCCTTGGCCATGAAGCTTGATTGGTGATCCTACCAGCAACGGAGAGTTTCAGCAAGAGAGCTGCCGGGGCAGAGGAATATTGATCTACTCCAGGATAGTCTAGGCTCATCTTACGCCACGTGCTGGAACCATGGATCCTGAATCCCCCTGAATCCTGATGGATTTCGAACTAACCTCATTGCAGCCTCAACTGTGACTACAGCTTACCTTACGTTTTTTTATTTCCATAATTGGATATTGTTACAATTGAAAAAGATTCAGAGTTTTAACATGCTTCTAGAGCAACGCGAACAGCTGACATCCATCAGATACATCACGAAGTACTGCCGTTTCTATTCTATATTGATGATAAGTACTTGTGTGCAAAAGTAGCAATTGTAAATTGTATGCATAAAAGAAAAGTAAAAAGTAAACCCAAATGTTTATGCTTAACCATTGCTAAAGAGCTTACTATACTGCGACATACTTCAACACATTATTAGAAGAACTTCCTTGCTGCCGTGTCATCGATAGCACTCCTTCAATTGACATTTCTTTTTGCTACTGATTCTGAATCATCGACAATAATAGACCGATGGTTCCGGCACTACGATACTACAAATACATATTTCACAGACCAAACAATGCACCGCTTTCAATATTGCTGCCCTGACCCTGTAAGTTCTGACACGCCATGATCAGACAACTGTTTACGTTAAAATACTAGTCACTGGTAATAGGCATAGAATATCTCCACAATAATTTATACAATTCTTACTATCTGTATTTACATATATGTACATATATATATGCTCTCAAGGTTATCAAACAGGCGTCATCTCGAAATGCCAGCTTTATGCTCGGCCGGCGGGCCAGGTGGTGCCGAAACGGCCGTTGGTGGATGCAATGACGGGGCTGCCGTGCGAGTCATCGACATAAACGTACTGAGAGCCAACCTGCTGGAGCTCCCAGTCGCGAGGAGGCGTGTTGATGGCCCCGCCAATGAATTCGGTGGCCGCGAGCACCCTCTGTCCATCATCCTTGGTGTCAAGAGCGTTGCTGGGCGCATTGCTCAAGATGTCCTGCGTGAATCCCTTCCACGCTCCAGAGCCGTCCTGAGAGTTGACCAGAACAGGACCGTCACAGCCACGGATGAGAGAGACGTCGCTCCAGCCCCAGCCATTTGCGTCCCAGCTGAACTCAAACCATGTGCCGAGCCAGTGAGCCTGGCCATTGAGCATGGTTGCGTCAACTCCGCGCTGGATGCGGCCCTCCCAGCCATCAGGGAAGGACACAAATTGAGTTGCGCCGGCTGCGACCCAAATGTACTTGTAAGGAATCGTGTCACAGTTGTTGTGGAAGGCGTAGAAGCCCCGCCAGTCGTTGTCAGTGTTGGTGATAAAGATACCTTTGCCGCCATTGTCGCCGTCGCCCCAGGTCAGAATTGGCGAAGTGCTGCAGGTCCAGTCGCGCTTGGACTTTGATCCCTCAGACTTGAGAGACTGGCGCACCAAGCCACCAGTCTGATAGCTCTTGAAGTGATCTTGCGGTACGGCTTTGATGGCATTTACATCAGGCGCGGTGATGTTGTTAGCGGGAGCTGCTCCAGGGGTTTCAGTTGGGAGCGCGATGGCAGCGCCAACAAACGGGAGAAGAGAGATGACACGCATGATGATATCAGATGAATGAATAGCTAATCTCTGTTGAAACAATGCTTGTTGGATGGCTGAACTGAAAGAAGAGATGAAGCAATGTCTTCATTTATATACTTTTTCCCTTTCTATTCGCATGTTCATGCCAGGCCGGGATAGTCAACCTTGAAGCAAAGCTATCTTGTCACCTTTACTCTTTTCTCACAACACATGCCGCCGCCTGGGTAGTTGCCGTAAGATTTGAGTTGCCAAATAAAGCTCATAGGCAGTGACAGGATCCGCAGGTTCCGCAGCTTCAATGGCGTGCTGTAGTAGAACCGAGCCAGTTGACGAGAGTCGTAGCCACATCCGGCTCTTGAGTAGCAGCAGCAGCCATGACGAGTCAATAGCCAAATGTAACCTATGATGAATATAGAAGGAGATGAGTTGCAAAAGATGAGCGTATCATTATGTATCATTATACCCAGCAATGAAAAGATTCAGTATCTTACGAGATGGTCTGCTGCGGCATTATATCGGCAGGATCCGTTCGAGCGTATTACAAATGAGTATGATTATTAGAAATTAAAACATCTTTACCTTCCTTTTGCAGAAACAATAAGTATATATCCACATATGAAGGATTCAAGGCAGCAGTTTCCAGCGTGTTATGCTAGGCAATATAAGCCTTCTGTGCCGCATATAGCGTGGGCCGGGGTTGCATCCTGGCTGTGAGTTAGTTCCACTTTTAATAGCACTCAACTAGGACTTTTAGCAAACAACTATGAAAGCGTGCCTGACTATCATCCCACGTGGCACATGCTTCATATTACAATGAAAGCGTATTAACAAATAGGCTTGTTATGCTTACCGGGTTAGTTCAAAAACAGAAAGTGAAAACAGAAGAGGAAGAGCAAAAAAAATCCTTCGACAGATTGCAATCATCCTTCAAGATATCACAATCAATCAAAAGAACAAGATAATTGAGTGCTTGGAAACTGTATATATAGCATATAGATTGCCGTTGTAATACAGAAGAATTCACCACCGCTCTCAAGCTTGTTGGAACATCTAATCTCTTTGCTCACAGCAAAAAAAAACTTCGCTTCTATCTTCTTTTGCTATTCAAATCTTGTGAATTTGCTCTCGCGGTCTCACATACACTCAGCCAACATGGTTTTCTCCAGCAAGAAGTTGAGCATTGCCGCTTCTCTTTTCACCTTGGCCCTTGCCGATCCATGGCCAAAGCGTGGCTTAGCTGCGAACGATGATATTCCCATCTCGCAGTTTGGCGGATCGTATAATGGCCATGGTTCGCAGGTCAACTGGCAGTATAACTGGGACAGCACAACCTCCCAGAAGCAAAGCTGGGCCGAGTTTGTACCCATGCTGTGGGGCACGCAGAGCTACCATACCACTCAATGGTTCGACAATGCTTGGTACTGGATCAACAATGGAGGCTCAGGGCACTTGCTGGCCTTTAATGAGCCAGAGCTGGGTAGCCAGGCCAATCTAAGCCCTGGCGATGCTGCTAATGCGTGGAGGCAATACATGGAACCTTTCTATGGCCACGCGCAACTCGGTGCTCCTGCTGTCTCCAATGACGGCTACAACTGGATCAGCCAGTTCCTGCAAGCCTGTAGTGGCTGCCACATCGATTTCATCCCCATCCACTGGTACAACGATTGGACACTGGAAGCAGATTTTGAAAACTGGGTCAACAGTATCTGCTCCCTTGGCGGTGGCCGCCAGGTCTGGATCACAGAGGTATGTTGCTCATAACAACTGCTAACAGCAAGAGAGAATGATTGCCGATACTAACCACTCGAATAGTTTCAAGCACTAGGAAACGCTGACCAGGAGGCTACTTTCTTGCGATCGGCGATCCCGTTCCTCGATAACAACCCTTGCGTCTACCGCTACTCTTATTTTGGCACTGCGGACAACGGAAAGGACTTGCTCCAGAACGGTGGACCTTCCCTTTCTTCCCTGGGAATTCAATATGCTTTTAGTCCTTACGGCTCGGGCAGTGTGTAAGATTATGACATTGGAAAAGATGCTGGTGTACATATTATATCTTCAGGCTCATGATCATATAAAAAAAAAAATTGCTACTGTATATATATTACTTTAAGACATATAGTTAGATGAAAACGAAGATACTACTTGAGATGAACATTCATTTCCGAATACTGTAATCGAGTTTTGTGCATTACAGCTGGTAGCCTGGTGATATTATGACTGAGTATTATTAGGGTGGCTAGTAGGTGCTAAAGCCTCTTGTGGATATAGGATGTAAGTTGTTAGGTCCCCGTAAAGAGCTGCTTTAATATAAACCGTTCGAGTGCTTGATTTTTCTCCTCAAAAGAGTACAAAAAAAAAGAAAGAAAGAAGAAGGAAAAGAAGAAGAAGGAAAACATTACTGCACTAATGATAAGCATGCTTCTATGTAGACACTACCAGACTTTCGTAATGCAAAAGGTTTCGATAATGAAAATGCATTGGTGTATGTAACTGGTATATAATCCTATGTAACTATGTATTTTGCGTAACTATTTACATAACACGACTGTAAAGAAGAATAAATACTTTGGATAATTTATGAACAAAGACAGGGCTAAAATTCCCGATACTACTTTATAGTAGCACCAGCAAAATTCTCCTTGTCTCAAGGTCTAAGCCTCAATCGCCAAGACTTTATGGCTGTCTAGGGTTAGGAGGGCAAGCAGCCCCAACGCAGCAAGTGATTTGGCCAGACTGACACTGTCCGAAAGAGTTGGCAGCGCCATCGTTAACATACGTCCAGGCGGCGTGCTGGCAGGGGGCGAAGAAGGGCGCAGCAGACGTGGCCCCTTCATCGCTTCGGAGCGGGTTAACACAGGCGTTTTGTCCGTCGTTGTTCTTTATATCATGTTTAGCTTCAGTCTACTGTAAAGGTGTACTTCAAGTTCAACCTACGCCGCAAGAGTTGAGGCTGAACAAGTTCTTGTTGCAACCTGTCACAACCTGTCCGTTGCAAGAGCAAACAATGGCAACAGAGAATCCGTTACTAGAGAAGAATTAGTTGATAGGAGCGAGGAATGCGAATGGTGGTCTATAATTTACACATAAGAGACATCAACATCGGCCACGGCTTCATTAGATCCCTGAGGAACAACAAAGTTACCCTCAATCAGGGAATCATCGCCAGTAATGGCCCAGCCGGCGTCGTTGATGGCGACATTACCAATCCATCCAGTTGGAACGGCAAAAGCAGCAGTGGCACCATTGGCCATGGTGCCGGGACCTACATTGCCCGACACAGCAGAAGGTCCGTTGGGATCATGAGCGTGCGAAGTCGAGATGGCATCACCATGGCTGTTAATAACAGTGATGGTCAAGAACTGAGGAGCGGCAGCAATCTCGAGACCGTGAATGTTAGGAGCAGCTGTAGGGCCGGCAATTCGAACGGTTGAAGCAATCGTGCCTTCAGTTCCAGTCAATGCCGGCTGAGGAGCAGCAAGAACGGAGCTGGCAAGGGCAATTAGGGAGATGTAAGTCAAGCGAGCCATTTTAGATGGAAGTGAACAGCGTCAAAAAGGAGTTGAAAGTCTCTGATACAAGGCAATTAAAGTTGTTGAGATTGATGGAAATATTATGAGAAACGCTCTGGAGCGAGGTCTCTCTTTATAGTTGGGTTCTATTGCTGAGTATTGCACTGGCATCTTCCAAATCGTCTGGTGAATTTGTTTGACCAATACCAGACTCTAATTTCTCTTTCAATCCTTGCCCTCGCCCCCGTAGGATCCTGTTGATGCTGACAATAGAGTCTCTCCAGGAATTCGAACAACAACAACTGCTGAGGTTGTCCATTTTCGGTCACTACTAGATAGTAAGAGTAGCCTTTTGAATCCTATGGCTACACTAGTTGAACATGATTGGCGCGGATGCAAAGATGTACCGCGATTTGAGCATGGTATAAGATCACAACCTTCTCTTTTGGTACAGTATGCAACTTGAAACACCCGTCTATCCAGGTCCAGGGTATTTAGGCCCGAAGCGTTGCTTAATACAACTCCGATTAAGGAGAAGGGTGGCGTAATGAGATAGTTGCCAAGCCGTGTGCCTTTTTTGTACAAATGTAATCATCTGAATTATAGGTAGGTATGTACTGACTAATGATTTATGGGACATTAATTCAGGTACCTCAATACAGGTGCTCGTTGCTTCTTTCTAATCCGCTTACAATAAAAGCGTTCATAGTTTGATCAAGTTCAAAATGGAAGATTCCTTACGCTTTTTATTACTACTCTTTACTTAGTATTGCCGTAGCTTACAAGGATCACGCGTTCTATTTTCAAAGTCCAGGAACTGCTTATAATTGAGTAGCTATGTATTACTTTTTGTGATTAGCGCCGGTTATTATTACCTAGTGCTATGATAAGCGACATTCCTTCCAGGCAGCACTGTTTAATACGCCGAACGTAACTGTAACTGGGCTTTGGCCACAATAGTAGTATGTCAACAGGCTATTGAATGCAGTAACTTGAGTCTTTTTTTTTTTTTTGACAAATCTATTGAGTAGAATTTTCTTTATCAAGTTCAAATGCTTCCTTTCAGCCGCTTGAAAACTACATGCCGTGAATGAGAGCAATAGTTTGCGAAACGAAGACCAAATTATAACCCCTGGTAGTAATAGTATTGCCGGCTTGATCCTTCGGACAGGTCGAGAATTTCGGCAGTGGGTACTACTTGTTTATAAACCACCTACATAGTAGTATCATGCTAACTGTCGTTGGTAACAGTTTGCGAGGCAACGGAAGTCGGTAGTGCAAGGAGTAGAAGATGGCAGCAAATTGACGTCCAGTCACAAATAAAGGTTAGTTCCGGCTCGTATAAGTAGTATGGCCTTCGCTGAGGGTACAACCTGCTCAGAAGCTGCGCACTGTATCAGCCACAATGCGCCACAAAAAAGGTTCCGTGCGGAGAGAAACTTCCGATTTACATCAACAAAGCGGACACCCATTTCGGGCGCTACTGTATGTATGTACATGTATCCATAACTGAAAGCAAAACATACAAGCCCTCCTCCAGCATCAAGTCATTACATGTAATTCATAATCCAAGAAAAAACTCTAAAGGCAAAAGCCCTCACAGCTTCGCCTCGGCAATCCCCTTATACTTCTTCAACAACCTCCCCACCGCCGCCCTCGGACTCCCCCCGTCCACAAACCCAAGAAACGGGTTCCCAACCTTATACCCGAGCATGTCCACCAATCGCTCCGGAATCTCATCCAGCTTCTCCCAGTCCACCGCCAGGATCTGATTCTCCATCGGCCGGATCCACGGCTGGCAGTACTGCGCCGTCAGCGCTAATCTGCTGCCATCGCTTGTATTCGCGCCGCCACCGTGCCACAGCGTGCTGAGGAAGAAGAGCATGCTTCCCGCCGGCATGACGACGGGGATCGTCTCCTCGTCCAAAGGCACGCGGTGAGAATCCCAGAGATGCGAGTCGGGGACGATGACAGTTGCGCCATTGGTGGCCGTGTAATCATCGAGTGCAATCATGACGCCCTGCTCTTGTAAGTCAGCCATCACCTCTATTTCTTTGCTTTTCTTTTCTTCTGCTCCTTATGCCAGCTACAAATCGGTTGCTGTTGTAGCAAATCGCTCACTCACCGTCCCGACCGGTTTATGAGGCCTCTCCATCGTCACATATCCATGATCATAATGCAACGTCTGCGCACTCTCCCCCGGCAAGATATTTATGCTCTGAAACGAGTTAATCAAGTACCCCGGATCCAAATAATAGTCATTTAGCGCAAGCACATCCTCATGCAGCGCAAAGGCGTCAAACACGCGCGACTTGTTCGCCAGCGCGTACAATCGCTGCGTCTGATGCCCTTCAAACGTGTTCCGACCCTTTTCGGCCGCCGGCCCGGCTATCTCGGGATCCGCCGTCAGTCGGGCGACTTCAGCTTTGGCTTCGGCTACGATTGAAGGGGAGAAGGCGTTGGGTATAATGGCGTAGCCATGCTCGTTGATTTGATGGATGAGCTGCTGGATGCGATTGTCGGGAGCCTTTGAGAGTGATGACCGGCTTAGTCGAGCCGTGGCTCCGACTTGGTCAGAGACAGAAGCCCCGGGAAGACGCCGGTTATTGCCCATTTGTGAACAGAGCACAGCAACTACTAAAGAAAAACGAGAGATGAAACGAAAAAAAAAGAGGTATGGTATTGAGTCGATGAATGACCTGCTCTATCAACTACTACAACCTCAACGCGTAGGACCCAGACCCGTATATATACATACTCCATCATTCTAGTCTTTATACGAGCAATACAGCTAGCTCTATTGAAACTCCCTAGCAATCATCACCACATGCGGGGAACAGAAAGGAGATTCCAGCGGGTCTAAATACAAGGCTATTATGCTGGCCAAGCCAAATCCAGGCAACGACCGGCTGTCTTGAACTACAAGGGGAAATTGGGGGCCTTGCACAACATATCAGTAATGCGTAATCAAGCTGAATCCCATCTCCCATCCTACCAATATAGTCGATGCCTCGGTAAAAAAAAAAAAGATCACGCGTGTCTCGTAGGACAGACCGACGGATCTAGCAGAACGCTGGTGGGTGCTCGAGATCGGTGGCTTTCACCCTTGAAGAAACGGCAAGAAAAACTCTTGGCTGTCCCTCGGCTATCTATTGGCTCCATACGGGAACACATGATGACACATAAATAGCCAGTAGAGGCAGCCATTATTAGCAGCTAGTGTCATGCATATTATCCGATAGATTCAACGTCTAGCTTCTTTACTACCACCCAATGCGCCTTTCACTCTGTCAAACAGTCACGGAGATGCCTTACTTGAGTCAAGATTGAATATATCCGATATATGCATTCGCTTTATTCAGCTGGTTTGTATATATAAACAAAAAGGGCTTTTGTACACTTTTTTTGCCCCATAAGGTAGATACATATTAATTTATATACATGAAGGCTCGATATTCCACTCCGCCTGTGCTCTCCGCGTCGCTTCGTCTCTTGTCCAAATTTAGTTGGAGCAGACACCGTTCTTGCAAGCGTAAGGGTCAGAGCAGTCGTTGTCAGTAGCGCAAGAAGCGCCGAGGCAGTGTCCAGCCCAGGAGCAGGTAGGAGGAGGAGGAGCAGTGGAGCCAGCAGTGCCGCAGACGCCGCTGTTGCAGGTGAGGGCATCGGAGCAGTCGTCGTCGGTGCTGCAAGAGGCGCCGGCGCAGTGTCCGGCCCAGGAGCAGGTGGCGGGGCTGCTAGAAGCAGGGGGAGGAGGGGGGTTGGTGCCGGTGCCAGAGGAGATGCCAGCCTTGATGGTCTTCTGGAAGTTGCCGTTCTTGACAGCCAGCTGAGCCTCCCAGAGCATGACACCGCCGATGTTGGGCAGGTTGAGAGCAGAGACACCCTTGTAAGCAGAGAGGAGAGCGCTGGAAGAGACGTAACCCTGGTCACCGTCGGCACCGCTGGCCAGAGCACCAATAAAGAGAGTGGCGTTGCCAATGTTCTTGCTCCAGTTCTTGACGGCGGTGTTGAAGCCGGACTGGCCAATGTTGCAGTTGCCGTTGTTGTAGAACTGAACCCAGATGTAGTCGGCCAGCTGGCAGACGTTGAGGGGCTCCGAGGCGTCGGGAAAGGGGCACTGGGGAGCAGCAGTCAGGTAGTACTTCTTGCTGGTGTCCTTGGCGAAGTTGGACTTGAAGCGCTGGGCCATGGCAAGGTAGCCAGTAGGGTTGCCGGTCTCGTTGTCTATCGTGGAAATGAGATGTTAGTAAAAACGAGACTCGTACATAGATGTAGTTGAACATGGGTATTTCACTCACCGAGATCAACACCGTCCAGCTTGACAGTGCCAAAGGGACGGAGGGTAGGAGTGGCGGTACCACCCAGGAACAGGTTCCAGACGGTATCGGCAATCTGCTGGCCCTGAGAATCACCAGTGAGGGTGACGGCAGAGTAGTCAGTAGCACCACCCATGCTGAGGATGACCAGCTTGCCGGCGGCCTGGCAGGCCTTGATGGCGGAGACCAGAGAACTGCCGTCCTGGAGGTTGGTGGCACCGGCGGCCTTCTGAGCAGCGGAGGGGCCGCCGAGGGTGCTCAGGGAGAGTTCGGGGTAGCCACCGCCGGCGAAGAAGCGGCTGAGGAAGGCCAAGTTGACAATGTCATACGAAGAGTCGGCGCAAACGTTGGCGAGAGTGGTGCTGTCATCCTCGGCACCCCAGTAGATGACGAGCTTGCCACCGGCAGCACGCTTCTCAACGGTGGCGGTGGGAGCTGCGAAAGCAGCAGTGGCCAAGAGGCCGGCAGCAGCCAGTGCTTTGCTGAAGATCATGATTGCGAGAGTGAGAGTGAGAGTATGTATATACAATCGGAACAAGATATGTACAAGAGACCTAAAAAGAAGATTACCAGATCTTCAATGCTGCTGCTGCTGCTGCGGTTGATGAGTTATCCAGAGGGAAACTTGGTTCTTCAATCAACGGCCGGAACTGCCATCTCTATTTATCTTTCTCAACGTCCAATATAATTCCCAGGGTCGTCCTTCAAGCCGCCACAGCCAGTAGTGAAACAGCTGACTGTGTAAGCTCGGCCGAAACATCAAGCTCCCGATACGGCAGTCAAGAAGAATTAGCCTAGTCGACAATCCGGAAGGTGGCTCCAGGCCCGGCTTTGCCAGAGCCGTCTTGGCCCTGTCCGGAAGTTTGACGATACCCCGGATACAATAGTCCAGGGCAAAGGTCTTGTTAGCGTTCCAGTCTAGACGACACCATGCCAACCTGGGGCACAGGCGTTTAGGTGGCGGATCCTTTCACCAGATACGATATCCGATGGAAGAACAAGTTTCCTTTCGGACAACGTTACATGATGAGCCATCAAAGGCTTCACATACGAGCGCTGATGCAGAAAGCGGCATGGCGAGAGAAGCAGATGCCGAACTGGGACACGCCACAGCGCTTGATAAAGGATGAAGGCGGGGAATCTCGAGATAGCCTCAACACCAGCGGGACGTCGAATGCCCAAGCGCGCAACCGACGGTTCGCCGTAAGGAGTCGGTGATGCAGTACGGAGCAGAAAGCACGCTCTCCTCACAGCGGTTGCTCTCAAAGGCGGAGAGGGTTTCATTCCGTCTCTCCCAGCTGCAAGCTTAAACATCAGACGGTAGCGTTGATGCCAGGGCAGCCTTACAAACAGCGAATGAGAGTACGGAGTACCTGAGCTGTTGTTAGTGAATGCCTTCATGTGAGACGCTTATCTGGCCTTGGAAGTCCTCGGCAATGGCGCTGGTGGGAACGACTCCAGATTTGGCAGGTCACTAAAACAACTTGAGATTGAAGCCCACGTTGGGGGTCGTCAGCACCGAAGTGCAGCCGCTTCGAGTCCCGTCGTATCCCCTCTGGTCTGATTGAATCAACTTTCCTAATGAGTTTAAGAGTTTAAAATCCCCTCTGGGGGTGCGGTTGCGTTAATGTAGAAGCTCGTTTAGGCGCGTTACATCCGATCCGAGGGTATATGCCATGCCACGATTGTGTAGCATCGTGCAAAAGCTGTCCATTAGTGGAATGGATTTTTCCGTCCTTGACAGATGAATAGTGACAAGAAACCGGCAAAAGGCGGAATTAATTTGCACATGTCGATGCTAGCCCCAAACTCTTGCGGCTGGGCCGTGATGTTGAAACAGGAACACGCCCAACAGAGTTAGAAATAAAGCAAGCCGCAGCCAATGGAGAAAGTCACTTGAGCGATGCAGAGTTCTGTGGGGGTCGCTAAATTGGGCCAGGGATCGCAAGAGGAACCGTCCCGTGAATTGGTTTGAATGTCTGCTATTACTCCGTCGTGGGCCGTCATGCTCAGAGAATCCCGCATTGACGCGGCATTATCCCAGTCCCCTTCTTCATCTTCTAGCAGGCTCTGGAGCTCAAGCGCGCACCACCTTCTCTATTTGTTATTTCAAGCATTGCCCGACGCAAGTCTGGATACGAGGAACGACTCGACGTCATCAAACTCCTCCATGCAGGCCGAGTGTTGCATACCCCTGTGATTTTACGTCAGCAAATGTCCCTCCTCAAGACCAAGGCAAACGACATGATATGATTTGAGATGGCAACACCATCTGTACAAGTGGTTGCAGAGAAAAGGAAGCCAAGCCATGGGGTGATGCTCACTCATATGTTTCTAGCTTCACGTCATAACCGAATTCCTTGAGCTTCTGCTCAGTGGCCAATCCCCACTCATAAAGAACCAGTTGGTCGATGTCTCCATGTCCCATGAAAATGGGAGTTTCCTTGTTCGGGTTTGACTCTGGGACAAATTCCTTGAACTTGTGGCTGAGAAGCATCCAGGAGGACAGGCCGACGATACCACCAAGTTTGAAGGGAGCCGTGAGGCCCGAGAAGATGCTCATGGCACCGCCTTGGGAGAAGCCACCAAGCACAATACGGTCAGACGAGATGCCGTCTGAAACCTCTTGCTGGATGAGAGAGTACAGATAGGCGCGAGACTCGAGAATGCCAGCCTCGTCCTCCTGGCGAGATCTCGCATCCAGAGTCCCACCAGCCGTGGGACCGAGAGACTTCTATTGCACGGGCAGGCGTTAGACTGAATCACAAATGCGAGCATGAGAACAAGGTAAAAAAAAAAAAAAAAAGGGAGAGTCGTACGACGTCGAACCACGCAGGCATAGGGTAGCCTTGATTCTATAAGTGATACCCAGCATCAGCCCATCCTGTTGCTCCAAGATTCTATATCGCCGGCCAACTAACCACTGTAATGGGCATAATGCGAGCATTTGGCAGCACAAACTTGACCTCGTCCAGCCGGTGCTTCCTCTGCCACATCTGCACGGCATCAGCCCAGCCGTTGCCGGTGTCGCCCAGCCCGTGGATGAAAATCACAGTGGCCGTATGCCGGCTCACGGCGGGAAACACCAGCGGAGCAGCCCGACGCAGCGAAGCCATCGTGTCGTCGAGATTGAGGTTGGTTCCCGTCTCTGCCTCTGCTTGAGTCTGTGTCTGTGTCTGCGTCTGTATTATCTTGCGAGCCGAAACCGCTGGTTCTGGCTCTAGCTCCGACAAGCCCAGGTACGATGGCAAAATGGCCAGAGCAATCGCTATCAACGCCGCAAGAGTGAAGCCCGAAACGACAGTGCGGCTGAAGCTGAAGCTGGGCATGAGGTAAAATTGCAAGGATGGCAAGGGTGGAGAAGCAGTTGAGGCCTCGAGTTCTTTTGGCTCTTTTGGCATGTCGAGTCCGGGGGCTGTGATTGGCCGCTGTAACGGCAAGGAGCCCCTGGACAGTTAGCGGCTTGTCCGTTATAAGCCCCCTGTATTTGCCTCCATAACTGGCATAACTGGGGGGCAGGAGCAATTGAACCTTGTAAGATGGATCTGAAGCGGATCTAACATTGAAGTTGAAGGTGAAGAAGAAGAAGGTGGTTAAGAATGACAAATGACTATACGGTGAGGGTTAAAAAAAAAAGATAAAAATCAACATGTCATGGACTTTCTACCTCGTCAATGAAATGTACATATACATATGTAGGACGCATGTAGGTAAGTACGTGGGCAACGACAACATAAACACCAAAAAATGCAAGTCATCTACATGTACTTTGCATCTTTCATCCCACAGGGGCTGGAATCTGACCAAGACGTAGTAGTTGAGATCGGATAGATCTGCCAAGGACTGGAGCCAAGGGGCCAAGGGGCCAAGGAGCCAAGCATCAATAGATCAATCTAGATACACATCCAACTACAAGGTAGCATCGCATAAATAAGTGCATGTGTTTTATAATCATTCCTTCATCTTCACCTCACTCCAATTACTCATCAATCCATCTTCCTCTACCACTTCGTCTTATATCTACCACGAGAGCCAAAGCTCTGCTCAACCAAGCGCACACCATCATGTCCAACTACATCTCCGTGTAACCACTGATGGCGGATCTCTTCAAGCCCCCCCTCTGCCATAAGCGGTCCATCTCGTCTCGACACGGGTTCCAGACCGATGATTGTCACCGGCTTACCCGAGACGGTAGTATATGAAATAGACTGTATCTCAAACTTGGCCCCGGCAGCAGCCGTATACTCCATTTTGGTCGGATCATCAGATAGCGGCGTGACAAACGACACACTATCCCACAACCATCCATCAGACGGCGGATTCAACACGAGCACGATTCCGTTGGAGTAGCGCATGGCATCCTCCATGCTATCCGTGAAGCTCCAAACCATCTTGGTCGTGATGGTGTTTCCAACAGACATGTAGCTGGCCAAAGCATCCGGCAGTGAATGAGCCAGCTCGACCCCAACTGGGCCCTGGTTCAGCGGACACTCTTCAAACTCGATGCCGAACCGCTCTACGCCAAGCTGCTCCATATCAACCTGTCCGCTGAACAACCGTGGCTTCGACGCGAACGACGTCCGAGGCATCGACATCATGGCTGCAGTTACGAGGCGATTCTCGACCTCGCTAAAGTTGTACACTTGGTCAATGACCTCTTCGAGTTGGGCCGTGAGGTTGTCGAGCGAATGTGCGGGCTGCATCAAAAAGGCTCGCATGTAGTCTGCATCCTGGGGTGTATATACGGAAAAGTTGCTCTGCCAAATGTTGACGGCGAGGCTTTCACGATCCAAAGGGTGCGGCAGCGCTGCTACCCCCGAGTCGATGCCGGTGTACTGAAAGATTTTGAACAGCACCATGCGCGAAAACGACGGCGTTGTCCAGTCGTAAAGGGACATGGCAAGCTCAAAGTGGTAGGGCGTAAAGGGAAAGAATTGTCTTCCTAGTGCCCTAATTTCTTGGATTGGCCTCGTTGGCGCATCCGTTATATTCTGATAGGGCATGAATTTCTGTTCAATCATACTGCTGATGAAGGCCGCATCTTCAGCGGAGATGTCAGGTAAGGGTTTGAGGCGGCCTGATACTTGTTTCGAAATGTTATAGCAAGCTGCATGCATACTCAGGGTCAACTCATGGATATGGCTACCATTTTTGAAGAGTGGTTCCAACCTGTTGTTGTATCCGGGACATCAATGAGACTGAGGTTGAAATTGCCATCATCATCAAATCGAAGAGACAGACTCAGCGGAAATGAACTATTCTGCAAGGACGAACAAGCAGAGTCGCTACCATCTCTCTCACACCTCTTCAGCCACAGAGTTGCTCCATTGGCATCGAAAGCCACTGACTCTAATGAGCGCATCTCAGTGACATCCAGAAACCCTTGGTCATCAACAATGAGGCGAGATGAGACGCCGTTGCCGCCACGTAGGGCCTCTACTGGATTCCCATCACTGAACCAAAGACGTGATGCTACCAGTATTCGAGCAAGATGCCACATGTCAAACGAAGTCACAAATAGGACCATGGATTTGTTTCTTTATTGAAGCTGAAAAACGCCAGAGGGCCTCAATAGGCTACCGCGGTAGCACCTCTTTTCTTATAGATGCATACAGACCACAGAGACAAAGAGTTTGATGGTCAATCTATATCTTTTTATTCTCCTTTCTCCTCCTGTGCCCATCATCTCTCCTCTGCGTTAGAATGTCTCAGTTGACCACATGCAATGTTCAATGAGCTTGCCATCACGTGCATACATGAACCTCAATGAGAGACATTCGCTCCGTTCTGTCACGGATTGCAATTCGCACATCATGCAAAGGTACATGTGGTGTAACAAAGGTCGCCAGGTAGGCCAGATTAACTGCCGTCTTGGTGTTGCGCTGTGAAGCAAACACGGGTTCAGCTGAATGAATATGACAACAAAGGGCTCACTTGAGCATCGTGGAAATGGCCAGGGGAGGAACAGCTTCGACCCTCCATCGACCCAGCTGCTCACCGCCAAGAGCGTCTACCAGCGCCACTCACAGGGAAGAGTCAATTTCAGGTGATTTGATTTGCTTGGCGTTGCACGGGCCGCCTCTTATTTGGTTCCATCATGTAATAATACCGCCTGATGTCTCTGGATGGCTGAAGATATTACTATCCGCGAAGCTGAGTGAGAATCATACGGCTGGTATACCCGGATAATGCAGGACAAAATCCAACACTCGGCAGAATGACGACTGGATGGAGATGCCGTCCCGGTTTGATGCGGGATTGACGCGTCCTTTCCACGATCTCTACGATTGCGGACAGGGGTCATTTCAGCCTGGGGTCGGGGCGTGCTCGTGATAACGGTGCACATCCTCGTGTGTCTAATCGTTCAGTGTTCAAGATGGTTTTCGAATTTGCATTAGCCATGGTAAGCCAGGCAAAGGCATGGGAATCACATCAATCAACTAACATTTGTTGTTTTTTTGGAGGTCAAATATATCCTCTAGGTTAATTTGTATCTATCTTATGTCCCAGGAGATTGCTTACTAAGAGTATTCCATCAGTGCAAGAACAAAGGCCGGACTCCCACATCATTTTCGGGTTTCGTAACCTGGTGAATACAAATCTCTCCAGGAAGTCCAACAGATTCTCTCTAAAACGCGAGTCCCAGTTTAATCGCAGATATAGTGTAACGACCCAGAGACAATCAACTGCGCGTATTCGCGGCTCCTTGGGTGCTTACGTGCACTTTTTAACGCTACGAGTCCTATTGCGCGTGCTAGTAGCTTCGTATTTCTCGTGATTTATACTTGGAACCATGTTCTTCTTGTCAACTCTGCATCCTTAAAACATCACCTTCATTCGTCTTTTTCCTTTCAAAATCTGTACATTTACTTTCTTTGACCATTGTAGAATCTACCCAGCAACAACAACATCATGGAGCACATCACCATCATTCCATTCTCTCCCTCTCAACACACCCACTTCATCCCCGCCATCATCCAAATGCACATCGATTGCATCCAATCCGACGGCGCTCTCCTACGCTTCCACCCGCCCTTCACCCCGGAAAAGCTTAAAAAAATGGAATCCTTCTGGAATGAACGCCTCTCTCAGGTCTCTTCCGGCCGTCGCATCACCTTGATTGCGCTTGTATCATCCGATGGCAAGGACCAAGGTGATGTCGCCGGCATTATAGAGCTCGGCATGCCAGAGGCAGACACAGGCCCTTTCCGGGGCGACGTAGAGATGTTGATGGTGTCGCCCAATTATCGGCGCAGAGGACTAGCCAATAAGCTAATCAACGAATTGGAAGAAATCGCAAAGGAAAAGAGACGGACATTGCTAGTGAGTTGCTGTGAAGTTTCGCTTTCGTTGTAGCGGGGAACCTGTACAATTTTGTACCTCTGGACCGTGCTGACATGTAAAACAGCAACTATCGACCGACGTTGGCTCTACGGCGGAAAAATACGTATATCCTCGCCTAGGATATGTTCTTGTATAGTCTCCCCTGCATTCCTTGATCCTTTACCTGTAACCTATTGCTCACTCGTGTGTCTCTTCAGATGGGAACGATTCCCAACTATGGTATCTCGCCTCGAGACGGCTCGCTGAAAGACGGCGCATTTTTCTACAAACAGCTGGTTCCTATTAGCTAGGTAAAAATTAGACATATAGATTTCACATAGAATTAAATTTTGAGAACCCGGTCTGTGAACAAAATCGTGCGGTTCCCTACCATCCCATCAGATCGAAGCACCTACCTATACACCAAACTCAAAGGCCACCTACGCTTGCTCTTTTCCAATCCCTTCCATCATCTCAATTCTCCATCCGGGCCTATCGGCAATACGAGAATCCTCCTGTCTCTTGCCCAGGCGAACTGAATCCTTCTGCTCTGCCACATTCATTCTCACTGGCTTGTTCGGCTCAAGGCGGCCCAATTCGTCTCCGAACCCACTCCACTCGGCCGAGTGGGGCCAAGACCCGGCCGAGACGGATTCCAACAGACGCGCCTGAACTGCCTCGTGCCGACGTCCCTCCGGCTCCGATTGCGATATGCCGGGAGGACCTCCGATGGCAATGAATGCAGACTTTTGATTAGGCGACGGAGATACGAAGGATTGTCTGCCTTGTCGACGGCGAATCCTTTGCAATATGGCGCCAAATGGACGGGTGATGTCATGTATGTGCCATGGTGAAGGCTGGTCTGGCATATATGGATGTAGACATATATATATCAACCAGGTCGTCAGGATATCTGTCAATTATCATCATCATCATTCAATCGGAGCAAAACAAAATAGCAATATCATCCATCGTATCACTATCACCCTTACTTACTCCTAACTCCTCTCCACCAAATCAACCTCCAATCCATGGCTGCTCCAACAACTGGTGTCGCCATCATCGGCGCAGGCCTCTCCGGCCTCACTCTCGCCCTTGCCCTCCACCGCCAAAACATCCCATGTATACTCTATGAATCTCGAGAAGCCTCCCTCGACATTGGGGGCGCCATCATGCTCTCCCCCAACGCCCTCAAGATCCTCGACGCCCTGGGCATCTACGACAAGATCGCACCCCTTGGATACCATTTTGAGGAACTCTACTTTCATTCAGACGACGATAAGCCCGTCGATACCTTTGAATTCGGCTCTCAGACCAAGCACGCATACAAAGCCCTCCGCATCTACCGCTACGAGCTCATCAACGTCCTCGTGTCCATGGTCCGCGACGCCGGCATCCCCGTCCAGTACAACAAGAAGTTCACCCACGTCGTCTCCTCTTCCTCTTCCTCCGTAACTTGGGCCTTTGCGGATGGATCCTCCGCCACCGCAAAGCTACTCGTCGGCGCCGACGGCATCCACTCTCGTGTCCGCAAGCACCTGTACCCAGACCTCGTCCCCAAGTTCACCAACATGATCGGCGTTACCGCCGTCGTGCCCCGTGAGCAGCTCCAGGCCGGACCCGACTATCCCCTGCCGGTCACCATTATGAGCCCCAAGCACGGCGCCTTTGTCATTGCCCCACAGCGCGCCGACGGCTCGGAAGTCCTCATCGGGAAGCAACGGCGTCTCCAGCAAGAGTACGACCGCGCCGGCTGGGATGAGCTTATGGAAAACAAGACTTGGTGTGTCGATTTTCTACGCGAAGGAAGTGCCGATTTCCCTCCCATCGTGGCCAATGCCGTGACCGACATCCCGCTCAAGGGAATTAACCTGTGGCCATTCTATCTCGTCCCCAAGCTGGACACCTGGGCCAAGGGCCGCGTCGTCATTCTCGGTGATGCAGCCCATGCAATCCCTCCCACCGCCGGCCAGGGCGTGAACCAGGCATTCGAAGACGTCTATACCTTCGCCGGTGTTGTGGCCAGGGTGAGAGATCAGAAACAATCCGAGGACGACGAACAAGATGCCGTCCGCATCTCCAAGGCGCTCAAAAACTGGCAGCTGGGACGACAGGCTCGCGTGGACCTGGTATTGGATCTGAACGACAAGCTAAACAAGAGACGGTTGCCAGATGCAGTCAAGGCTGGCGTCTTTGAGCCTTTTGACATGGATTGGCTGTATGGCGTGGATTTTGATCAAATGATTGCCGAGTGGGCGAGCTGATGGATTCCAAAGCTGGTGTAGCTATGTATCTGAAGTTGGCTTTTCTTTTGTGTCCTTAAGTAGTATCTAAATTGCAAGCGAGATCTGTCAGCGCCTGGAGCCAGCATTGTGTGATTGCATACACTTCTTGATGGTGAAGCCACAATGACACCAATCGTCAGTCTCGTAACAATTGTGAATAAATCAGACCTGCATATTCCTGAATGAGGATGCACATCGTATTGTATAGTCACGTCCAGCGCAGCCACAATTAGTCAGTCGTACACGATCCCAGCCCTCTTTGGTATTGAGGTCGTCTAATTCATCTAATTCAGGAGCCATGTCACAATCTCGTCCATCATAACACAGCGATACGCACCTCATTTCACTCTTGTATAGATCTTCGCATCACGTCATCATTGGAAGCATTATCTTTCTACACGTTCCCGGAGCAGGGTCACCAAGCGCCCAAGCCTCCCATTTTATAAAACCCCATATTGAAAAAAACAGAAATGAAAGCAAAAGGCAATCCACGCTTCTAGTATTATCTCTAGTCATCTACTCGACCAAATAGTTGTCTGCTGTGGACTTGACATCCTTGGAGAAAGTAACCTCCTCGTTTTCTTCAATCAACGAAACGGAAGTGACCTGAGAGCAATTGTTAGCGACAGGCAATCATAAGAGTGCCGGAAAAATGCAGCAAAACTTACATCAACGTCCACAAACGGTGTTGTCTTGTTGAAACGAACATTCATGGGGAAAAAGTCATTTTCATCATTGGACTCGGCTTCAAACTCAAAGGATCCATTGGGGTTTTCGTCATCGACCGAGCCAATGTTCCACTCCAGTGTATCTCCTGATACCTCGTAGGAGGCGTCGAAGCTGGAGACAACAGGCTCACTTCCCTGGTAGGGAATGACAACGCTGACATCCCGCAGGGCATCGCCGCCTGTCAGCTCGTACTCGACCGTGATGTTGTACTTGTCAGAATCCTTGTTGATCCAGACAGTGAAGGTAATGGGACAAGCGCTTGCGTCGTCCGCCTTTGGCGAGGCCCTCCATCGTAGCAGTCCAACGCCTTGGTTGATGGGGAATCCTCGAGCCGCATTGCTCATTTGTAGAACCTTGGAACTGTTGAAGAGATTGCGGTCCACGTTGGGATGAGGGCGGAATTGAGCACCATGCGACGGAACAGCGTGCAGGCCGAGCTTGATCTTTGTTAGGCTGGGATCTGAAACTCGCAGTGTCAGATCTCCGTTGACTGAAATAGAGTTGACTGCGCCTTCTCTTGAGAGCTTGGCGCTTATCGTCTCGGCAATTGTGACATGGATGGCATCGCGATCAAGCGTCGATGACATTCGCGGCTCGGGCTCAGCGGCGGCAGCAGGTGTCGGCGTGATGAGGGGAGCGTCGTCGGCTCCAGCGCCAAGGTCTCCCCGAACCTTTTCGAAAATGTCGGTCGTCTTTGACTTCTTGCCCAGCTGCATTCCCTTTGCCTTGAGCGTAGATGTCCTAGCGAACTAGTTAGCATTACGAAGGGTAGGCAGCAGTGTTTATTATTGCGCACTTATTGAATGTCTTGTTCTTCTCGGCCTCGTATGAGTCGAAGGCGCTTGCAGATGGCTGGGAGGGAGGGGTGTAGGTAGGATAGACGGGTGTTCGCGGGGCGGCAGGTCGGCCAGTTCTGGCGGACTCCTTGCGCTGCATTTCCAGCTGCTTGGCCTTGCGTTTCCGCTCCTCGGTAGCCTCAAGCTCTTTGTTCTGTCTCGGTGTAAGCAATTCGGCCTGCCATGGTGGCACAGCAATTGGGGCCATACTCGTGCAATGATCTCCTGGATGCGCTCCTCATGACTCTCCATCTCCAAGAAGGTCCTGATCTGGCTGATGGTCAGGTTCTCTCGGTAGCCCAGTGTGACCAGCTCATCAAACGCGCTAAGAAGCTCGTAGGCATTTCGGACAATTTCTCTCTCGTCGAGCGTCTTGCAGGTGCTGGAGACAACCTGGGCGAACAGGTGCAGGGAATCGATGTCTTGGAGGATGTTGGACTGGCGGTTGGTGATGAGCACCATGTAGAGTTCGTCGAGAGGCTGGTAGACGAATCGCACATTGTCCTGCTCGACAATTGTGTGCTGAGTGCCGCTGTCTGCCAGCTTGGGGAACGACGCAAGGAGAGCCTCAATGCGGGATCTGGGCATCTCCCGGAACTGTCTCGAGAGGACAGCTTTCCCGCCTCGGGTGCAGATGGAGGCCGCGAGAACAACCTGGTCAGCCGTTAGTCGTCAGCGAAATTCGAATATCGGGGCATTCTGGAGTTCTGGAGCTGCGCGCGCACCATTTTGGCAATGACGTGGTGTGCACTGAAAAGCAATCTGGGGAGGCTTTGGTGGGATGTCCAGATGGTTCAATTGAGCCACGTCTAACTCAGGAGCTGGAGTTTAGTTGCTAACGCAGTGACAAGGCTACTGCTCGCCCAAAAGCGACGTCACGTGCTATGCCAGTGGAGGGGCTTTGGAGGACAAAGTACAGGATACCTGGAATTGAATGAAGGGAGGGAGCTGTTGGCGCCGTACTATATGCTCTGTAAAGAGGTTAGTGCTTGTCATATAGGCGTTGAAAGCATCTTTCAAAAGTAAAATTTCATAGAATGCATCTCCATTACAAAGAAATACACAAAACAAAAGAAAGAAAAAAAAGAAACAATATAGCGACTCAACAATAGGGTTGAAGTGCTGCTGTTTACTTCCCCATCAAAAGCAATCAACAAGATGTATAGAGTACAAGTTGCAGCGAGAAACCCCCTGCCCCCACCTACTTCAAGTTCCCAGTACCCCTCGACCCCAAAGCCACGCCAGCAAACACCAGGTACTAGGCACTTGATAGTCTTGTTTACCCACTAATCCTGTTTTAGTCAGCTCTCTCACGTGTGGGCCAGCTACTCCGTAGATCCAGCAGAGCTGCCTTCGAAAGTTTGTCGCATTCATTAGCCTCAGCCGCAACTTCACCAGGCTTCACTCGTTCTACCGGCATCTGCCTCGGTCACGATCCGTCATCCCGAATATCCGCCTGCACGACGCGTTTCTCGTGTCGCCTGACCCTATTTAACCTTTTCCCTCTCCTCGATATCAATGTGTCGCTCTCCCGCTGCCAGCCACCAACTTGAAGACACGATATCGTGAGTGGCGTAACAACTGTTCATCTAGCTCTCCACTCAGCACAGGATTGCCCTGGGCATTTCCATCCTGGGATTCAGAAAGCGCATCTTCTACATTGCTCTGTAGCATAGGAAGCACACGTCTACTTACGAGCGCCTCAAACACCGAATTACGACTTTCGGAGCGCTTGCAGCACTTGTCCGAAATTCACACCTTTGTCCTTAACAAAGCAGCAATCCAACACTCGGACAGTCACGCACCATGGCTGAAATCGAGATGGACGTCGACTTGGCCCCGTCAATCAAGTTTGACGAACAGGCTGACGATGACCTCATCGACTACGACATCGATACGACCGAAGACCACACCCACGACCCATGGCCATCTCACCAGGATGAGCAAATCTCAAGTGCGCCAGAACCCGTGCACTCAACCGAAGAATATGTAGGTACCGAATCGAAAAATATCGAACCCGAACACGACGAACAACACTTCCGAGATACGGAAGCAGATCACCCTCAGGACAACATGGTATATAACCATGACGATGCTGCTGAAGAATCCCATCAGCAGCCAGAAGTAGCCGCCGAGATACATGATGAGAATAATCCTTTGGAGACGGAACAATCCAAAGATGTCACCGTCGCTGAGACCGAAAATGTAGTAGATGAGATTGATTACGAGGATGGCGATGTTACGGCGACACAGGAGGAGTCACGCCATGAGCCAGATGAAAAGGAAAACCCGGTGGGCGACATTGTCGCTGCCGAAGATGTCACCGAAGCCACCGCGGTAGAGCCTGTTACGGCAGAGCCCGCCAACGCCCAGCCACCAACCGAATCTGCTGGTAGTGCTGACGTGCCAGAGTCGGGGGCCAAAGAAGATGAAGATGAAATAACCTGGGAGCATGAGGATGCTGAACCGGAGGCTGCCAGCGGTGCTGTAGAGACTACCGCTTCCGAGACTGCCATCCCGCCTGCAGACGAAAGCTCGCACGCGCACGCTGGAACCGAGAACAGCGGTTCGCACGACCAGGTGTACGAACAGCACACCAATGCAACAGGTTCCGATTATGAGGACAATGCGATGGATGGCTCGGCAGAACAAGAGTCTGTGCAATACCAGCAAGACGAATCGCTATCACAGCCGGAGGAGCCGAGCTCTGAAGAGCACGATTTCCCGGCGATCACTGTACAATACAAGGGGGACGAGTTTCCCTTCTTTTCACATGATAAAACGGAAGGCTTCTTTTCTGATGTATCCGTTTTGGATCTCTCGATGGAGTCGGTTCTTGCTGGCTTTCGAGCCGAGCTAGAAAATGAAATTGCTGCACAGGATGAACTTGTCTTCCAAGTCGATGAACTTGGGCTTGAATTTGCAGAGGTATGTTTCACTATGTGGACTCGATTTGAGAGATAGTAAACTAACTGCTCTGCAGGCTACAGAACAAAAGTCCCTCGCAGCCATTACACTACGGCAGGTGTTGGAGGTATTTGACTTGTTTGTGAAGAACCAAGATCCCGATAGTTCGCGAGTTCTATATACGTATCTCTTTACAAGGTCGAATGCTGGCAAACGATTTGAATTCCTGGCTGAGAGTGCGGCGGCCGGTAGAGGGCTCGATGAAGTGATTCATTTATTCGAGTCTCCTTTCGGACATCATCATGCCGCCGCCGAAGGCCATCACGGACATAGTCATAGTCATGACCATGATGAGGTCAGCGAAACCAATGAAGCTACAGAAACTCACGAGAGCGCTGAGGACGATGAACATGATGAGAATGATGCAGCTGGTGCCACTGAAGAATCCGAAGCATCAGATGATGAAGAAGGGGAAGAGGAAGAAACCTCAACCGTTGAAGAACAGCCTGTCGACACTGCTGATCAATATGAAGAGGAAGAAGAGGAAGTAGAAGAGGAAGAAGAAGAAGAAATAGAAGAGGAAGTGGAAGTGGAAGAAGAAGAGGAGGAAGAGGAAGAGGATGAAGATGAGGAGGATGAGGATGAAGACTTCATGGGAGAAACTGAAGATTTTATCGGAGATGTCGAAGAGACTGTCAACCAGGAGGGAGACTACAGTGACGGCGCGGATGAGGAGTACAAAGATGAACAGCTCCAGGCAGTGGTTGTAGAGCCAGTGAACCATTCCGATAACGGGCGTGCAAATGGAGACGCAGAAGATGCACCAGATGCGACTTACTCATATGGTACGGCCGCCAACATGAAGACGCCGTTTGTTTCATCAATTGCTAACAAATCCTGGCCAGATGATGAAGATGACGACGCCGAGGCCAACCCATTCATTCACCTGGAACTTCAGGAATCCATGGAAAACAATGGGGGCGAGCTCGACTATGAAGAGATTGTGCATGTGGAAGGCGGCGATGGATCATCTCGCCAGATTCCCATGCATCCGATGGACGAATACATCGACTCCAACGAGCCCGACACCGGCACAACCAACACGCTGGTTGATAATGCAGAAGCCATCTCCAACCTACTAGACATTGGCACGGTGCAAGGGCTAGACGAAGTTACCAACGAGGATCTGGCCTTTGATGACGAGATGCCCGAGATCGACTGGAGAGATGGCCTGGACGCCGCCGACGATGCCAAAAACGACATGGCTACTACACCCTCTGGTCTATCAAAACGGGCTCGAGACGAGGACGAGCAAGGCGCAGAAGACGAGCAAGGTAAGCCTACTTACTCAATAGCCTTGAATCCGACAGACAGGAGCTAATTGTTTTGCAGATGCCAAGCGCCGCCGACCTTGATTGGTCATGTTTCACCAGCACTAACAACGAGGATCCAAACCCAATCTCCCCCAATGCATCTTGTCACGCAGCCACATCTGGATAATACCCAAATCGGGCGAGATGGCCCATTTAATATAACGGAATACTAACCACAGTCAACAGCGTGGCCGCTAATGATGCTCATATATCCGATCAATCATCTACGTGCCATCGGATACACGACTATATATGTCAACACTCTTGGACGAGGACGAATTCCAGGTAGGGATGCAGCGACTTTACTAACAATGAGCCCTTGCGACTATGTAGCTGCAGACGACTTTGCCTTTGGGTCACCTAATGACCAACTCTTTTTGGTAGCTTCTTTTTTTGTCTGGCCTTCTTTTTTGCTTTTCCCCTCTTTTCTTTTCTTTTCTTCTCTTCTTTTTTCTTTTGTTTATTTCCCCAGCCTCTTTGTTTTCCAACTTGGAGTTGGGGGCTCTTGACACCACATTCTCTCGATCCAAGCGCCAGATCAGTATCTGGCTCGACTTGAATCATGGGAGAGCGGATAGATATTCTACGGGATGGCTCTTGAGGCGTGAAACTGGAAGAAAAGGTATGCCAGGCAAAGGCAGTTTGGGCGTTTTTGGACAAGATGGTCCCGGCCCTGATGTTCAAGGTGAAGTATGTCTGCACATAGATTTCGCTAGCTCTACGGACAGAGGTCTGTTGCACATGTCTTCAATACACGTATCGAAATGAATGAATGAATGGAAGCTGCTGGCCACTGGATGCGAACTTGAGTGAAAAAAAAGGGTGTGATTGATGTACGCCTTGAGGTTGATGAGGATGTTGTCGATGCTGTTGGCTGGCTGAGCAAAGCAAAAGCTTTATGGGGGCCAGTATCATTGCCAGCTTCCAATTCAGATGGTCACGGGATTCCGCCGACCAGCAAATCATCCGACGTGGTGTAGTGGCTAGCATACCGCGCTTTCATATTGAGAGTACCGCGGCGATCCGGGTTCGACTCCCGGCGCCGGAATTATTTTTTGCCCTTTTTTTGTCCTTTGCATTTTATTTTGGCTTCTGAACGCATTGTTTCAGCGCGTGTTCGCTCAGTCTATGCTCAACCAGCAACAACCTTGCAGAAGAGGGTCGTGACAGGATCTCTGACAGCTTGACAGCCTAAAAGACCGAGATCGCGACAAGCCACAATTTAATTTTCTAATTTTTTATTTTCTTTTTTTTTTACAGATCGGACGGAGCTTTCTTAGCACCCGGCCCTGACGTGTTTGCTGCACCACATCCGATCAATAGCACCACAGACCAGGGGGTTCCTGTTTGCGCGTCCCAGGTCCACTTATCCAGGGGCTTGATTTTGTTTCTCTGTGTTTTGCACGCATTTTCTCCCCGTTTGACCAGGGGGGCCCCTAAATGTGAAGCAGAGCGCAGGGCGATCACTTTGCCGGCACTGTGCAAAAAGCTTGGAAGCGGTTGGGCGAGGCTCCACCGAGTACGATTCAGGGTTGGGAGTGGGAGGCAGCCGTGGGGAGAGAGAGAGAGAAATGGTGGGTAGATTAGATTGCCAGTGACAGGCATGTTGAAAGGGTAATATCGAATTGATATTGAATAGCAGTGCTGAATAGTATTAAAGGCTGGTGATGAATGAACCTAGAAGGCTTGGATGGTCCGTCAAATTTCATCATCCCAGATACACACCAGGTACATACATAGTAATATAGTAAGTAGCCAAGTGTCCTCGTCACTGGATTGGGGGTGCATTGAGGCGCAGCATGTTGGTGTCTAAGACGACCATCTGCCGGTCTCGTGATGGGATGGTGGATGGGACATATCACACGGCGGGTGAATGATGGGCTCACGGCAGCGCTAATTTTCTTTTGTAAAGGGCACGAGGAACTATACGGAGTATGAGTCCTATACGGAGTACTATACGGAGCACTATACGAAGTACCTAACGTAGTAGTAGCACAAAAGAAGAAGAGATGAATAAAGAGAAGGACGGACTGCCGAGGGTATTTCGTGGGATTGGACTGCTTTGCTTTTGCTTGCTCGTGGATGTGGTTGTGGATGACGTGCGCTGATGCTACCCTGTGACGAACCGGCCAATGACGTCTTGGAGAAATCGAAGTTTGATCGCGTCCCCGTCAAATGGATTGAATTGCTTGCTTTGTGGCTCCGCCCATCGGAATTTTGTCTGTTTTTGATTTCGCGCCGCCGTGCTACTTGGTGAACTACCTATCTACGTACCTATGCTACACGAATTGTAGCCTGTACTGTACCTCAAGTCAGCAATAGATAACAAACATTGGCTTTTTTGGAAATTGAAGCCGCAAAGAGAAAGAAAAGAAAACTAAAAGAAACCAACAGCTAGGCAACTTGCAGTAATATCCACGACACAAAGCGTCAAGATCTCTCTCTCTCTCTCTCTCTCTCTCTTTTCTCCCAGCCTTGCCGAAATGAACAGCTGATGAAACACGCCCAAGCTCGATTTCCTTGTTTTAGGACGGCTCCGATCCACCGGGCAAAGGCTCTGCTGTGCTTTGCATGGGGCCGGGAATTGGTTGCGACTGGGGTGTTTTGGCAAAAAGGCCTCCCTCCATCTCCATCCCCTTGCTTGATTGCATGCAGTGTGATGGAGTGAGTGGGAAGATTGTCTGGGCAGAGGTACTAACCTGAGGTGTATACGCTACCTCTTTCATCGCAGGTGTCAATGCAAAACATTGGGTATCATCTACCTCTGACACAGCACCTAGCAGGGTTCAATTTCTTTTTATAGCTGCTTGTACTAAGGCACTCACTCACTCACTCATTCCCACTGTCGGGTGCTGTAAGAAATCCATCAATACAGGCACTCGTAAGGCCGCTAGCCCCCTCAGGTACCCGTCCCTCCAGCCTAGCGCTGTGCTCCAGGGCCTTGCGCCTCTGTCGTGGCCCGCTGAGACCGATGCCGCGCCCTGTACACGCACTGCAGAGTGCCAGAAGACGCTGGTGAGACACGCATCTCATTCCGAGCTCAGGTTCGCCCCCCCTCCCCTCCCTCCCCAAAAAAGCGCCACTCACGCCTAAACCAATCCAATCCGCTCGATCCCATCCAAGTCCAGAGTCCAAGCCAAAGTCCAAGCCAAAATCCAAGCCAAAAGCCAGAACCACAAGCCACCACAAAACACATGCGCGATCGTTCCTTTTTCTTTCCTTTTCCCTTCTCTCCCTCTCACTGTGCACCATCTCCGCCAGGCCCTCTTCTTGCCCCCTCTCCCTCTGTCTGTGTCTCTGTCTCTGTCACTGGCTCTGGCCCTCTTCCTCTCCCTCTCCTTTCCCTCGGCGTCTGTGCTGTGTTTGCATCTTGAGTTTCCTTGAGTTTTACGAATTGGACGACGAGCAGACCATCTGGTGCGACTTGAGACCACGGCACGACCACTAAGCATCCTCGCCGCCTCTCCCTCTCTCTCCCTTGCGGAACAAAAAAAAGAACAAAAAATAGTCTCGACGACTCAAACGACGACAGCCGCGAGCCTCGCTCTTTTTTTTGATGGGCCTGATCTGATCTGACGAACTCTTCTCTTCTCTTACTCTCAGCATTTCATCATCTCGGCTCCCCCGCCTTCGAGTCGCCGCAGTCTCTTTTTTTTTTTCCCTTTCGCCTCTTTCGGCACCACGCATTCGCTACGATTCGCCCTTGCGCACGCTCATTTTGTCCCGTTCGCGACTCTTCCCTTTTCTAGGGAGCGCTGAGCAATACTCGATCGACACCACACACCGTTGCCTTTGCTCTCTGCCTCTGTCGCCGTCTTGCGCGCGCCGGAAACCACTCGCTCAGCATGCTTGAGGATAAGTGCGTTTTGCATCCACAAGCGAGGCCTCTCTCGCACCAAGAGAAGGTCGTCCCGCTAACGTTTGTTTGTGCTGCAGATATGTCGGCCTGGCGTTGGCCATGTCATCAGCCTTGGCCATTGGTATGTCCTTTCCTGTCCTGTCCTGTCCTGTCCTGTCCTATTCTTGCCCACATCCCTCCTCTGACTCCATCGCTTTGCGGCGTCCCTGTGCTGACTCTTGCGTCTCTCTTCAGGCACCAGTTTCGTCATCACCAAAAAGGTCAGATCCATCCTGCGGCGACCACGGCGGTTCTCGGCATCATGCGATGCCCAGCCGACACAACCGAAGACTGGAACCTGCTCTGCTGACGCTCTGCACAGGGATTACTACAAGCCGAAGAGCGGCACGGATTCGAAGGCGACGGATTCGTATATCTGAGAAGCCCCTTGTGGTGGGCGGGCATTGCAACCCGTGAGCATAGACTCCCCATCCCAGGACCCTATTCATGCACGCGTTTTAACCTGATCCTGTCTTGTCAGTTGGTGTCGGAGAAATCTGCAACTTCGCCGCCTACGCCTTCGCCCCAGCCATCCTGGTCACTCCTCTCGGCGCCCTCAGTGTCTTGATTGGCGCCGTCTTGGGTTCATACTTTTTGGATGAAGAGCTCGGCACGCTGGGAAAGCTGGGCAGTGCCATTTGCCTCATCGGCGCCGTCGTCATTGTTCTGCACGCCCCGCCTGACGAGGAAATCGAGACGATTGATCAGATCCTGCACTATGCCATCCAGCCAGGTACGGACGATGACGATTCCCGTTTTTCTCTTGCCCTCCCATATACTACTCAGAAATGCTAATGGCAACTAGGCTTCCTCTTGTACGCCTTTGCCGTCGTGGCTTTTGCAGTCTTCATGATTTACCGAATCGCCCCCGTCTACGGCAAACGCAACGCCCTCATCTACCTTTCCATTTGCTCCACCGTTGGATCCATCTCCGTCATGTCCGTCAAGGCCTTTGGTATCGCCCTCAAGCTCACCTTTGCCGGCCACAACCAATTTTCGCATCCTTCGACCTACGTCTTCATGATTCTTACAGGAGTTTGCATTCTGACCCAGATGAACTACTTTAACAAGGCATTGGCATCATTCCCGACAAACATGTGAGTTGAAGCCTAACGGACAACCCTGTCCTTGTTTTTCCTAGTTTGTGCGTCTCCAATGCTGATTGAGAATTTCCCAGTGTGAACCCGCTCTACTACGTCACTTTCACCACCGCAACCCTCTGCGCTTCCTTCATCCTCTTCAGCGGATTCAACACCACCGATCCTGTCAACACACTGTCACTGCTCTGTGGCTTCCTCGTTACCTTTACCGGAGTGTACCTGCTGAACCTTTCTCGAGGCGATCCTCACGGCCAGAGGCTGGTTGCTAGCCGCGGCGACTTTGATGCTGCTGGAACTGATATGATCTCTGGCTTCCAAACTCGCCGCAGCATGCAGTCCCGAAGAAGCGAAAACACCTCGAGGCACAGTCTTAGCAGCTTTCACGGAGACAGGCAGGGCCTGATCCGGGCCTATGACGAGGAAGAGGCTGCGGGTTTCGGCCTCACCGACCTTGCCGATAGCGACGACGAGGGCCGGCGCCCCAACGGCGCAAATGGCTCCAATGGTGCGGCAAACGGCTCGGCAAACGGCAAGAAGCAGTACACCAGCAACGACATTGAGCTCGAGTCCCGGAAGCATCCCGAGAGGTAGTAGGAAGCTTGTTCGATCAGTTTCCTTTTTCTTTCTTTTACAATTATCGAATACATGAGAGAGGTCAAAGTATGATGGATATACCCGCAAACCATTGCCATACATCTCTTGTGAGATCAATCAAAACAGTCGGCCAGATTGGTCAACCAAATCTGTATATTTGACATGCAATGCCATTTCTGAAAAAAGGGGGGAGGAGCTATATTTTCATAGCGCAAGGGGGGGAGTTTCCAGCCGCGTATGCAGGTCTCAGTTACTGCAAGCAGCTACAACGTCCGATAGAAAGAGATGGAGAGTCTAGGCCCAGGTGGCTCAGGGAGTCTTGTTCGTCAAAGATCTTGCTCCTTTTTTTCTTCCATCTCTCTTCGTTTCTTTCTTCTGTTTCTTACCCTCCTGGCTGTCCAAGTTTCCTGTCATCGTTTACAGTGGGAGCAAATGCTGCGGCTGCAGCTATAAATGAAAGGAGGTGGGATTCCGGAATCTACTGTCTTTTTTTTGTGTGTGTGTGTCTTCATTTGCTTTTTCTTTTCTCTTTGGTGGGAGAGGCGTTTGTGTGTGTACGTGTCTCTGCGGGATAACTTGCTTTTATTTTTACGGTAAACATGACTGATCGGAAAGGAAACTGGATTTGAAAGCATGCTCCTGTTGTACGATATATATATATTTTTTTTGGGTTGGTTTGCATTTCTGGTGACGAGGTAGAAAGAAAGAAGAGAGAAAGAGAACGAGAAGAATGAAAGATGCGGGCCGTTGTGGTCTTTGGAAAAGAAAAGAGAGAACGGTGGGGAGAGAGAGAAGCGAGTTTTTTTTTTTTTTTTGTGTTGACATGATGTGTTATATATACCACAGGCTGTTTACGGCCTATAACAACAGCCCTTTTTCTTTTCATTTTCTTTTCATTTTCTTTTCATTTCTCACTTCGCCTTGTTGATTGTAAATTTAGTACTCGCCTTGCATTACACGTATTGGCTCGCAACCTGGATACCATAAATACCACACACAGCACGACGGATAGCACTTTGTTGGCGACGAATGGAGGGGGTTTGGTTTGGTTGGCCATGAAGTTTTTTTTATCATAAGATTCTCTCAAGTCTCACTTTTTTGTTTCACGGCTTAATGATGTTCTACCATGCCATGTTTTTTGAAAAAAAGGAAAAACAAGACGAAACCTTTCCATGCCCTTAGCAGATGCAAATGATCAATTGACGCCTTAAGTTTGACCGCCATCCCTTTGCCCTGTGGCTTGATATAATCATCCTCGCCTAAACCACAAAACGTCCCTTTGTTTGGTGTTCCTCCCTTTGCGTAAACACACAACACAAACCCTTTTATCTCACCAGTCTGAGGCTTCCTACTGCTCCTCAGCGGCGGGCTGGGCCTCCTCAACAGCACCCTCCTGCTCAGCCACTCGCACGTCCTGGCTGCCCTGGGCGGCCTGGGCGGCCTTGGCACCGTAGTCCTGGCTGACGGGCTGGAGAACGGCAGGCTCCTCCTTGGGCTCGATGATGGTGACGGCGTCAGGGAGAGACTTCTGGGGGCCGGCCTTGCCCTCGGGGTCGGAGCCGCGCATGATCTTGACCTTGATACCCAGGACACCCTGTCGGAGCAGGACGTGGCGGGTGGCGCTGTCGATGAAGTCCTTGGCGGGCTGGCCAGAGTGGATCATGAAGCCGTCGGTGAACTTCATGGACTTGGCACGGGCAGCACGGAGCTTGCCGGAGACGACAACCTCGCAACCCTTGGCGCCGGACTCCATGATGAAGCGCAGGACACCATAGCAGGCACGGCGGACAGCCAGGCCGTTGAGCAGCTTGTAGCGGAGAGACTCGCACTGGGCGACGGCGGACAGACCGCGGTTCTGGACCTTGGCGGCGTAGAGGGAGACGGAGTTCTCGGGGAACTTGAAGCGCTTCTGGATCAGGGAGGTGAGCTCGCGGATGCGGCGGCCCTGCTCGCCGAGGACCTCCTGGGTGTGGGTGGCGCGGACGATGATGTCGGTGACGGTGGGGGTGACGCGGACCTCGACGCCGGAGTAGCCCTCCTCAGCGAGCTCGCGCTGGAAGAACTCGTTGAGCTCGGCGTAGAAGACACCGTCGGCGACGAACTTTCTCCGCTTGGAGCTGTTTTGAGGATATGTATGTTAGCGAGGGTGTTGGACGAAGGGGCAGTGTGGAATATGGAATATGGCAGCAAGGGGTTTGCGTTGTGATGGTGGTGGTGGTGGTGATGGTGACAATGACAATTCCCCCCTCCAGTAACGCAACTCCTTGTAATTCCCTGCTGCGTTGTCCCCAATGGAT
Organism: Trichoderma virens Gv29-8; assembly: GCF_000170995.1. NCBI lineage: Eukaryota > Fungi > Ascomycota > Sordariomycetes > Hypocreales > Hypocreaceae > Trichoderma > Trichoderma virens. Next base: position 105,962 of record NW_014013676.1, read on the forward strand.
CAATGCATTGTCCCTTCTCTTCCTCTCTTCCTTGTTCCATATCCCTCTCCCATTCCCCTCAACTTCTCCTCCACAGGACAAAAAGGGGACAAGATGCCATCCATCACCAAAAAAAACCACCACCACAACGACGTCTTGCTTTGTGTGTATCGATATACGAAACGAAAACGAATGGAGGGGTTCAAGGCTTTTCGCACTCACATCTGAGCACCCGGGTGGGACATTTTGAATGATATGAATCGAGTCTTTGTTGTGACTTGAAACTGGTCTTGGTGTCTGAGCCGTGCAAAAGGAGAAGAGGGACAAAGTTCGCGATCTCTCTTGGGAGTTTGGCGGGCTGGGCTAGAGCGAGAGCTTCACTCACAAATTGCTGGCTTTGCGCGCGCAGTGCAATTTTCGCCTTGTGTGGGTTGAGCCCTAACCGGGACGAGGTGGCCCTTGCGCCGAAAAGTGTGTGGGCTTGATTTTTTTTTTTTAAGTGGTACGTACCTGGCACTACTCAAAGTGGCACCTTGGTGGCATCTGTTCGGAGAATTAGTTTTGGCGACTGCCGGCGGCCCGTCTCCAAGCAACGACTTAGAACTCGAGGATACTTACTGCTATTAGCCAGCACGAAGTTGGATATACAACAGCATGTGTTCAAATTCATTGGAGTGGTAATATCAGACCAATTTCCAGAAGAGGTAGTAATAATGGCATCTACTGGAACAAAAAAATAGCAATAGTAGCAGATACTAGAAAAGACGGCGATGTTAGCAGACATTTGAAGCACTGGGCAGACACATGTAAGTACAAAGGTGCCAGCGACTAAGATGCTTCGTGGAGAATGACAGTCAAACCTGCGGAGCTATCAGTAGCACTTTCCAATGAACAAAATTTGAGAACATGTGACAATGGCAGAGAGATGATGCATAAACACAAGCAGATGGCCATCCAAGTGTTTCCCGTCAAAATGATACAATGATGCCGTATCCATGATCCCTATACTAAGCTGGGTTGGATAGTCAACAAGGAAGAGGAAACAGAAGAAAGGTGGGAATATTGCAATTGTAGTGAGATGCAGATGAAATGTCTTCATCTAAGTTTCTGGCGTCAAGTAAATGGGCAGCCAAGTGAGTCTAATCTGTTGGTCACATCCTCACCCGAGATCAGCAACTCTCATTTCAAACTAGATCATAAGCATTCATGAGACTGCTCTCTACAATCTACTCTGACATCGCTGTTGTACACCTAGGTAATCACCGCTTTTTGTCATAATATCCTAACTGCCCAACCAGGGGTGGAATTGATCAACCGGCTGATCCAGCGCTGCTGTCCAGGGAGCTCATTGTTTACAACTGTCATCCCCTGTATCCTTACTCGCTGGCGCTTTTGACTAGTCAAATATCGTGCCCGTGTCCGTACCCATTCTTTCACCGGTATTTGCCATGTCTCACCATCTATCCGCTGTTTCTGTATGACATTGTTTCTTTTTATAGCCAAAGGTTGGCTCTGGCGGGAGGGGGGTAATAAAAAAACAAAGGGAGAAGGGAGAAAATATCATGATTATCTATCGTCTGGGTTCATTGTAGCCACATCAATCTCATCCTACACAGTCATTTTTTCAACGTCATAATTCGAAGCTTTTCAAAAGAACGAGAATGCCACGCGTCTTGCTGAGAAAAGAAAAGAAACCCCGACAAGCCATTAGTCTGCTTTGGTGCGCGGTCGAGAGCAGCGGTGGGTATTTTGCGTCTCTGTGATCAAATAAGGCGCCGGGCCTTGGTCTGGAAACATGATCTCCTATGTCATCTCTCGCATCTCTTGATCGCGAGGAATGTGTGCTGTGGCCGAGCCCTCGGTAACCGGCTCGGTAGCAGCGGAATCGGTAGCGCGGCCAAAGTTGGACATTACGGCCTTGCTAATGTTCAGGCCGGCGATGCCATCACGAAGCGCAGCAAAGGCGCTCATCCCGTCTGCAGATACGCTATGCTGCAGAGCGGCCTGCCTATCCTCAGGCGTCAAGATGCTGTGCGCAGTCTCCACCGATGTGAGGGCCGACTGGCTTGTCGAGAGGCTGGGTGGCTTTGGGCTCGGGGCCGACGACTCTGGAATCTCTTCCACTCGGGCGACGCTGGGGTAGTTTAGACTCGAGACGGCAGCCTGCCTATCGCTCTCTGCAATGGCGGCGGCGTTGAGGGCACCGTTCATTTCGTCCTCGGTCCGGCCGAACAACTGATGCCACCATCGAACCTCATCAAGACGGGGCAAAATGATGCGTTCTTTGCCCTTGATGTGATCATCAATCGTCGGGTCGTAATCGGGGTTGGTAAATTCGGCTCTTCGACAGAGGAAATAATCCCACACGGATGACGTCTTTTCCGCGACGCCGGCATCTTTTCTCTGCTTCTCCGAGTTATACAGGAATGTCCCGTACTGACACGAGTGCGCATGGTACAGCAGACGCCGGAGGAAGCGTTCATTGAACTCGAAGCGCGTCTTGTTCTGCCGTAGCAGTTGGTACATGCAGTCGAGGAACTGGTGGAAAACCGGGCTAATCATCTTTGGCGAGGTGGCTTCCTCATCTACAACTTGGCCGCTGGCACCCTCACCCATAGTGGCCAGATCGGCCGCATCTTCTTTATTTGAGCTGAAGAATCGCTTGGCGCCGCTGATGACGTTCTGAAAGGCATCGGTTCGTCCGTCGCTCTCTCCAGGTTGGACCTTGAGGCCAGCGAATGCATCTTTCTGAATAGTAAACCAATCCTCGGAATTAAGATGGCCGGAGCGTAGCCTAAACATGTAACCAAAGGACAGCCAATCCTTCTCTACGAGGACGATGAATCCGTCAATGGTGCGATAATAGGGGTCCAGCATGATTTGAGACAGGGCACTCAGTTGGCTGGTCCGATCCCAGCCATCCGAGCAGTGAATCAAGACGTGCGAGTGTCGGATGCCAACCTGGCGGGCAATAAGCGCTGACCCGTCGAGGATGTCGTGAATGTGTCTCAGCCAGTTGCTTTGATGTAGAAGCTCGCGGTTGGGGGGCAGAGGAGACAGGTCGGCATCTTTGAGTGCCTCCACCACTTTGAGCAAAGAATTCCGCATAATATGAATGTTGTCGATGTTGAGAAATATTTTTTGTGCGAATTTATACTTGTCCATAGGTTCCGAGCCCATCCCTTGGACCTGATTCATGATGGCATTGATTGTGGGACGGGCGTCGACAATCAAGTTGTTCTGCTGAGCGCCATATATGAGCCGCTTACCAGTCTTGTCGTCGTAGAGGGCAGCAGATCTAGAAATGAGCTCGTCCTCGTATCGCTCAGTTTCCGTCAGCTGCGTCTCCAGCATAACGCTGCTGGTGCTGGACATTTCTGCCTGGCTCGACATTGGAGAGGAATCTTCCGAACCCCCGCTGCCTACCGAGGCTGAGAAGGAGGCGGCGACAAGCTTTTCGTCTTGAACGTTGGTCCTCCTGGTGATGCCTGCGAGCGGCTGAGAGCTTCTTGTAATGGTGCAGTTATTGATCGGGTGGATGTAGGAGAGGGCGGGTATCCGGTTTCTCGAGCGAAATTCCTTTGCGTATTTGAGGACGTTGTCGGAGATCTTGGAGGGCACCACGAGAACGGCCGGATAGGTGTCGCAAAAGCTGTAGTCCTGGTTGATGTTGGTGATCCTCCAGCCCTTGTCAGGGAGCTTTTCACTGATGCCCTGCCGACGAAACTCTGCCTTGGCGTCATAGAGACTCCAGCCGTTGATCTCCTTCTCCATCTTAGGGGGCTTATGGCTAAATGCAAAGAGGTTCTGGACGGTCCCAAGCTTGCACGTGCGGCACTTGATGTGGTCATAGGCCTCTCGGGCCACTTCTGTGGAGGTGAAGTTGAAGGCGATGAAGGTAAAGTCGCGGCATTGGATTCGGATCGAGGGGGCCTGACGGGAACCCGGCGGCGTGGGCCGGAACGTGCAGTGGGAGAGCATCGGGTATGTGATCCATCGTTCGCGCTTCTTGGGCGGCGGCGGCGCTTCTTGGCCGTCTCGAGGCGGCTGCTGTTCGATGGTCGCGCTGAAGATCATGTGGAAGTCGGTCAGCGTCAGCGTGCCAGTGGCCGTCTGGCCGCCGTTGATGCCCTGGACGCGCTCGATGATCTGAGAAGAGCCATGGAGTCAGGATTGCCACTTGCGCCCGGGGCGGTGAGAGATACCTTCTTGGCCTCCATCGCGATGTGTCCGTGTCCGTGTCCTCCGCTGGGACGGTGCGGCTGCTGTGAGGGGGGAAGAAGGAGAACAAGGAGAAGAAGAGAGGCGTCGTCAGTAGCTCATCTCGTCACATCACATGGAGGTTGAGTTGCGTTGGAGTCTCAGCAGGCAGGGCCAGCGCTGGCGGGGCACCTGCCGGGGGTGGGGTTTGGCGGGATTCGAGCCAAAAGACGTCAGGCGCAGGCCATAGCACCTTATAAGCTGCCTCCTAGAAGGGTAGATACGTAGGTAGACTTGGCTTGTAATGCACAGAGAGGGGGCGCTTGATCTACCAAGGATACTTGATCTACCACTACAGATACTAGATCTAGGTACCTAGAGATACTTGATGTATGTAAATAAATTTGCTCTATCCAGAGGTATTTGCTCTATCCAGAGGTATTTGCTCTATCTAGAGATACTTGATCTACTAGAGGTGTTTGCTCTATCTCGGTACCTAGAAGAGATACTTGATCTACTAGAGATAGGTACTTAATCTATCATCATCTAACCCTCCTTGCACTCATGAAAAATCCCATCCAAAGTGTCACCGTACAAGGAAAGACTGCTACAGCGATAAGCTTGTAGAGAAATTTCGTCAGACGCCTTCATTCCCCATCTTTCTTCCCCCTTTTCTTCAAAACAAGGTTGCTGGGTTGCTGGATTAGCAGCCACTCTCTTGATATACAACACACTACCCTGGACCCGCGTAGGATTGCCCTCAACCTTTACCGTTGTAAAACAGCAAATCTGTTGGATGAACAAAAACATTGGTGATACTTTTTGGAAAAGATTTCTACTGCCCTTTTTTTTAACTACCAAATCTACTTTATTTCTCTTTTTTCAAAAAGTTGTTTCTTTCTTTAGCCGGCAACCTCCAATGTCTGTACGTCCATGAGGTCTGTGACTTGGGCGAACATGCAGATTATAGGAAAACCTCTAGGTTAATCTCCAAAGTACTGACGGGGAATCTAAAATAGGTAGGAAAGAATAACCGTTAGCGTCATGGCCAGTTTCAACTTGTTGGCAGAAGAGAAAGGGGAAAAAAAGTATAAGACGTACCTTAGATCAAACTTTTCTAGCACAGAGGGATGCAGGATGCCAAACTCGCCGATGCGCTGCTCCTTGCCACCCAGCCTGAGATACACGGCAGCGGCGTGGCCGTGGAAAAAGGTATCCTCGTTGAGCTCCTCGATCCAGTAGCCGTCGGGCTTGACGGAAGCGCCGCCATCAACGCCGGCGATGAAGTTGGTGCGCAGCATGAGCATCAGGCGATCCAGCAGGCCATGGACGACTTCGAAGCCACTAGACTTGCCGCACCAGGCGGCAGCAAAGTGGCGCTCGTTGCGGGCTCTGCGCTCCGACTTCTCGTCCTTGAAGACAACGTCGGCGGCCTCAAAGATCTTGATGGGCAAGCTGTGGCTCTTGTTCTCTCGGATCGTCTTGATCAAGCCGGGTAGCAGGGAAGTCCGCACGACCTGGTACTCCAGCGTCTTGGGGTTGGCCAGCTTGACGACTGTGTTGCCGTCATCCTTGCGGTTGAGCCAGCCAAAGTTCTCGTCATAGCTGCACAGGGTCAGGGGCATGACCTCGCTCCAGCCCGCCATGGCGGCCTCGATGCGCACAATGTCGCTCAGCTTGTTGATGGGGAGAGGGGCGGCGACGGTGGCGCTGCGGTTGGGAGAACTGCGAGGAAGCCTGTTGAAGCCGTAGCAGACGGCCACATCCTCCATGATGTCGGCCTGGTGCAAAACATCGGCGCGGGTGGGGGGGATGGCCACCTCCAATAGGTTGGAGTCCTTGTCTGACGGGCGGGCAACATAGGCCATCTTGGCGAGCAACTTGCAGAGGCTCTCACGGGACTCGCTCAGGCCGGTGCAGCTGTTGAGGTAGTCGACCTCGGCGTGAGTCACGCGCGGGCGGAGATGGGGGGTGACACGGGTCTGGTTGTTGTGGTCCGAGATAATCTTGACAGGCTCGACAGTGAAGGGCTCGGCGCAGTACTCGGAGAACATGGTCACCATCATGTCGGTGACAATTTCTAGCTTGGTGATGTCGGTGGCGGTGATCTCGATGAAGACGTTGGTGGTGTTGAGGGTGATCTTGGAGTGGTCGCCGTTGATGATGGGAGGCAGTGAGCAGATGACTCGGTTGGAGTCCAGAATCAGGGGGTATACGGGGGCATCGCGGATGATGTGCAGGTAGCGGCCCAGGTGTCGGTCGTTTTCGTAAAAGGTCATGAGCGTCTCGCCAGTCAGCTCCTGCGTCTGGTTGAGGGGGACGAACTTGAAGTCCTGGGGCGGCAGGGCCTCGTATGTGAAGGGGCCCTTGATGGTGTCGAGGTCGTGGGTTCCAATGGACACCAGTGTCCGCTGGCGGGCGAGGTTCTGGTGCAGCTTGTCCTGGAGGGCGATGAAGGACTCGTACCGGTCCTTGGTGAACTTGATATTGCGCAGGATGGCGCCGGACACGTAGGGCCGGACCTTTGCAGTCTCGGGAGAGACGGTGATGGTTTGCAGCAGGCCGTCCTTGGGCTCTACCACTCTGTAGTTGGGAGGCTTGGTGCGGCCGAGGAAGATGTTGAGATTGAGGGCAATGCCCTCGAAGCAGAGCATGTCATAGCGGTTGGCGGGGATCTCAATCTTGAGCTGAGGGGGTTCCTGCTCGCCATTGACGACGGGCCGTTCCTGGTCTTCGGTGTCTTCGTCGAGTTCGATGCCGAATTCGAAGCAGAGGTCCTCAAACTCGGCCGTGGTATATCTGGAATTGCCAGCCGTTAGACGTGCACTGTAAACTATGCAGGATATACTACTGCATATGGAGTATGTGGTGTATAGAGTATGGAAGGCAAGGTAGCCAGCCTCTGTATGGCATCGCAGCAGTCTATGGAGACTTGGACGACAACGGGAGGAGGGGTGGGATATGGATGGCATGCGCATTCGCAATCGCACTCGAATTCACAGATGCAAACGCTCAGCTGGAGGGACATACTTGCGGCCGAGAGCCTCGTAGAGCTTGTACTTGTCGACAGAGATGGTCGGCATCGTGACGAGAGTCGGTGGTTTGTGATGCCGGAATGGCGGGCGAGTCGTGCAAATTGTCGTCGCTTTGAGTCACAGGAATTTTTGGAGGGACGATGGCGGGGTGATTGATATTGATGGTGATAGCGGAATGATGCAGAGGGACTTGGCTGGCGGCGGGGGACGCTGAGCAGAGCCAGGTACCTCGCTAACTGGCAGGCAAAGTGCAGCGCTTTCGCATGTCCTGAAATCGGCGGGGTGGCGGAACATTGATGCTCCCTTTTCCATTACATCTCACCTGGTACAGGTACCTACCTTGAATTTAGCAGCAGGCCGTTTTACTGAGGGACAGATCCCCGCCTCTGCCATTTGCTGGGCACCCAAGAGCCCAATTATTAGGCTCCCTCATGGCGGCGTATCAGTGGCAATTGATTGGCACCGCCATGGACATAGGGCTTGATAGGACAGCAGAAGATGAGGGGATGAGGAGGGGTTGATGGGCAGCTGATGATTTTGAAGCTTGCTGTCATTGTACAGCAGCCATTGAGGGCTTTTGGCCTGTTGGTGCCTCAGCCAGGCACTGTACCTAGGTTTTTATGTATGATGCATTTGATCCATCTCTACCAGACCTCTTATGTGAGCCTTGTATACCCTGAGTGGCATGTCGTTGCACTGCTTATAGCACCTAGCAAGTATTCCATACCTATAGTAGGCACTGTAGTATTGATATAGTATCATATATTGCACCCTGCATTTCGCTTCAATCGCTTTGTAGCACCTAAATCTGCATCATACTTATCAAAGGCGCTCAACCCGTCCACGTACCTGTACTCACGGCAAAGGGGCAAATTACAAAAAAAGGACGTCTACAGGGGCCGCGGGTGGGGGCGCGCAGGTACTTGTGTGGCGGGGCACTCCATGTTAGTGCTCAGGCCGATCATCGCACCACATCCGCTAACGCCTTGCAAGCACCACCGCTTGTACCTCCAGCTCGACTGGGTGCTTGCTAGTCCCTGTAGCACTGGCAGCACCGCTATAACCGCCTCGCTGCTAGGCTCTTGCTGGGCTCCAACAACAGCTTCGTGTCTCTCGATCCAATCTTCACCCCTCAACTCCGGCACTTCAGCTGTCCACCTCCAGCCTCGTCCCGCCGCCTCTCAGCCCTGCTTCTCGAGCTCTCCAGGATCTGCCCCTCGCAGCGGCTAGGCGACAGTTGCTGCTCAATTCCGCCCTGGTTCTGCTTCAGCTTCAGGCTCTGGCTCTGCGCAAAAGCCATCCGTCCATTGCATCACCAGCTTCATTTCGTCTCCACGCCATCGGCCTCGTCGCTCGCCGCTCGCCGCTCGTCCCGCCAATCTTCGATTCCCAGCTGCATCTGCGGTGCTTCGACCGTCTCGATTCGACTCGCTCAACGCGCCCCCTTTCCCCCCTCTCCGCCGCTCATCTCCTGTTCTGCCTCCCCCCTCGTGACACGCCATGGCTGAAGCGCCAAACGCAAACGACGAGCTCTACCCCATCGCCGTGCTCATCGACGAGCTCAAGGTATATCACACCTGACGCCTTCTTCACTAATTCGTCTTCTTCTTCTGGATACCTTTTCCCCCCGCTCCTCTTGTGACGTGACGCTGACTTTGGGTTCTCTGCTATTTGCTAGCACGACGATGTTTTGCTCCGACTCAACGCGATTCACCGGCTCTCTACAATCGCCCTTGCCCTCGGCGCTGAGCGAACAAGAGATGAACTGATTCCCTTCCTCGACGGTCAGTAACAACTCGACTCTTGTTGTGGCTATGCTGCCATTTCCATTACTTGCACCGTTCTCAACTGCTCCTTTTGCTTTGGGCCCTAATCTGACGTTGTGACGCATAGAGTCTGTCGAGGACGAGGACGAGGTCTTGGTCGCCTTGAGTGAGGAGCTCGGCAACTTTATTGAATACGTTGGAGGCCCTTCATGGGGCCACGTCTTGCTCTCTCCCCTCGAGAACCTCGCCGCCATTGAGGAACCCGTCGTTCGGGACAAGGTAAGACGCAGACTGGTGCTAGCCCGAGCGCTTTTGGCTGACGGCGCAAATTCTAGGCTGTCGAATCTCTCAACAAGATCTGCCAGGAGCTCTCACCGCAACAGGTCGAGGAGTTCTTCATCCCACTCACAATTCGACTCGCCAAGGCAGACTGGTTTACGTCCAAGGTGTCCGGTTGCGGTCTTTTTACAGCTCCCTACAAGAAGGTATCTCCCCCTGTCCAGGAGCAGCTTCGCCAGCAATTTGGCCTGCTGGTACATGATGAGACCCCCATGGTCCGCCGTCAGGCCGCTTCCAACCTGGCCAAGTTTGTCAAGGAGATGCCCGCCGCCATTGTCATTGAGGAGATGATCCCTCTTTTCCAGCACCTCGTTTCAGACGACCAGGACAGTGTTCGATTACTCACTGTTGAGATTCTTATTGCTATCGCCGAGGGCGTTCCCAAGGAGCAGCAGGCCAGCCACGGCGTCCTGTTGACTTCTCTGCGAAACCTGATTGAAGATAAGAGCTGGAGAGTCAGGTACATGATTGCCGACAGATTCGAAAAGGTTGGTAGCAACATGCTTGAAGCTGCAGCCCTTTCTCCATTGCTAACACCAGCCCTCTACAGATCGCCAAGGCCGTAGATGAAGAGGTCGTTTCCAGAGATTTGGTGCCCGCATTTGTCAAGCTTCTTAAGGATAACGAGGCAGAAGTCCGGACAGCCATTGCTGGTCAGATCCCCGGCTTTTGTGGCCTGGTGGACCGTCAGACGCTTCTCAACGACATCATGAGCAGCGTCGAGGATCTCGTCTCAGATACATCACAGCATGTGCGTGCCGCTCTCGGAACCCAGATCAGCGGCCTCGCCCCTATACTGGGCAAGCAGGAGTATGTGTCCATAAGCCCCTTGTAATGTTCCATGGCTGACTCGGATGTTGTAGGACGATTGACCACCTCTTACCCATGTTCCTCCAGATGCTCAAGGATGAGTTCCCCGAGGTTAGACTGCACATCATCTCCAAGTTGGAGCTGGTGAACCAAGGTATGAAAGCGTGATATCGTGCTGCGATTTTGTAGAATTGTGAAGCTAACAGGATTGGGAATAAAGTCATTGGCATTGACCCCCTGTCTGTCTCACTGCTGCCGGCCATTGTCAACCTGGCCGAGGACAAGCAGTGGCGTGTACGTCTCGCTATCATCGAGTACATTCCCCTGCTTGCCAGCCAACTGGGTGTCAAGTTCTTTGATGAGAAGCTCAGCAACCTGTGCATGGGATGGCTCGGTGACACCGTCTTCTCCATTCGTGAGGCTGCTACGCACAACCTGCGAAAGTTGACTGAGGTCTTTGGCGTGGAGTGGGCGAGCGAGGCCATCATCCCCAAGGTCATGACAATGGGCAACCACCCCAACTACCTGTACCGAATGACCACGTGCTTTGCCATCTCGGTAAGTTTGATTGTGTTGTAGCCATACCCGTGACCAGTGACTAATCTGCCTTGATCTTTTTTCACCGAATACAGACGCTGGCCTCTGTAGTTAGCATAGATGTCATTTCCAAGTCGATTCTGCCCATGCTCGACAAGATGACCGAGGACGACATCCCCAACATCCGATTCAACGTTGCAAAGACGTACTTGGTCCTCATCAACGCCCTGCAGCGCCTGCCGGAACAGGGCACTCTCTACACGATTGAGCAACAGGGAGCCCAGGCTGCGCCGCCGACACCTTCGCCCCGGGGTCAGGAGCTGATTCAGCAGCGCATCTTGCCGAACCTGACCAAGCTGCAGAAGGATGACGACGTGGATGTCCGTTACTATGCGACACAGGCGGTCGCCGAGGCTTCAGGAACCGGAGCGTCAGGAGGCGGAGAGCCCATGAATACTTCACCATAGATGAGAAAACCCGTAATGAAGCAATGATTTTGTCCCTTGTCCCTGTCTGTGCTGCAGCGGCTTTTGGTCTCTGCGTTTCAAAGGTTTTTCTTTATTTTACACTTTTTTATTTTATTTTTGAGTCCTATATCCTTGGACATGTTGTGGCGTGAGAGAGTACAAGTTTTGATGAAACAAATCACTCAAAGACAAAGTCAACTCGGTGAATGGATGGATGAAAGGGGAGGAGAAAGCAAGGCAAACAAGAGGGAAAACAAGAAGAAAAAAAAGGAAGTAAACAGTGAATTGGTGGGTAATGGGCAGCATAAAGGGGGAAGCATCTTTGTAGACTCGAGAGGTGTAATGCAGGGTGTGGTGGTAAACGAACATGTTTTCTTTTTTTTTTTATACCGATAACAGTTTGTGTTGCTTCCGTGATGTGCTCTGCAGTGTTGTTTGGTTATATGCTGCCATGGTTTTTCACTTGACCGAGGATGCTGCTTCACCTTTGTCCAAGAAGTTGAAGCTATATATACATGTCTATTTCAAAATTTCACTCCATCTCAATCTCCTCTCCCTCTCGCACATTTACATGGTATCATTTTCTCCCCCAATCATTCTCCTCAGCCCCTCCTAAAGCAAAGAGTCGTAATCGTCTGCCCCTTGACCCCGCCAAACGTAAACGTCGGATACTCAACCCTGCCCACAACACGCAGCTGCCCATCGTCATCCTCCTCGAACCAGCTCCGCAGCTCCGGCTCGGTCCAGTTGCAGCTCGTCACGAGGAAGATTCCGCCGTTGGGACTGAGCAGCTGGAGGAGCCGCTGGCGATACGTTTCGCAGGGTCGCACGTCGGAGGATGCGGAGAGGCTGATTGCGTCAAAGGTGCCCTTGTCGAGGATGACGTCGAAGAGGGCTCCTGACGACGGCGCAAAGGACAGCGGGGAGGCGGCGTCGTCGAGGGAGAGCGGGCCGGAGAGGAGATCCCATTCGAGGAAGTTGACCGACGGAGTCTTTGCCGTCTCTGCTTCTTTTCCTTCTTCTTCTTCTTCTTCAGCAGCATCCCTCGTCTCCCCAATCCTCCTCGCCAGCGCAACGCTCTGCGCACTATAATCCACCCCCAACATCCCCCCCTCCCACCCATCGTCCCTCAGCGCAAACAACAGCTCGCCATTGCCGCACCCGAGATCCAGCACCGCAGCACCTTCCTTGGACAGCGGCCGCGCGAGAATCTCCTGGTCGTCCTCGGTCAGCGCGTCGAGGAACGCCACGATGCGGCCCTCGGCGTCGGAGTCGTCGAACCAGTTTGTGCCCGTGTCGGAGGGGTTGGCGGCGTGGTTTGTGAGTTCGGCGGTGTAGAGCTTGTCCCAGCTGCGTGGTGAAAAGCAAACCATGTTAGATATATATACACATCTGTGATATCGAGGGGGATATGAAAGGGAGACTTGCTATTCTTTTGTGCCGAGCTCGGAGGGGTCGAGATTATCTGGTTTGCTCGACATTGCTGCTATATATACCGTGTAATTTATGGCCAATTATTTCTAAATAAATAAATATATATATATAAAGAGAGAAGTCTATTCAAAGATGCTTGAATGGAAAGGGTTTATAGCAAAAGACTGTGGATGGAGATGATGCTTGTATGGAGGGGCAGCTAAATTATTGCAAAGTGCCTGCAGCCGTCCAATTGGGGCTGCTGGATGTGGCAGGCGGTGAGGTCGCTAGATGAGGGGCATGCCTCGCTGCAAACTTGCGTCAGAACTGCAGTTGATATTATTTGATATCAAATACAGTATCAAATGGATTGCCTAGGTAGTAGTTATCACCAACAGAGTAATTAACTGTTACATCTCATAATTGCTTCAAAACATGACAGTTGCTGTAGAGTTCCACATTCATCTTCACAAAACGGCAGTCCAAAGCATTCATTACACAAGAAACAGCCCAGTTTCATCTATTGATTCAGGCATCTCCCCCCCCCCCCTCTCTCTGTACTGGATGGATAACTACAACCAGATCCAACATCAAGTGTAAGAAAAAAAAAAGAAAAAAGAAAAAAAAAAATAGTGATGAAAAGCCAATGTACACACAAACGCCTCCCATGCATGACCAGCATACCTCGCGCGCCCACGAGTGACCGCCGTCATCCCGTTCGGTTTCCGTCTTTTCTTTTCTTCCAACACAATACAAAAAAAAAAAAGAAGACGTTTCGTAAAGAAAGCAAACAAAATGGGTTCCCATCAACACCATGCCTGTGTCGGATTTCTCAAGCAATCACAAAACAAGTAAAAACAACATCAAAAGTAACCAAAAGAAAACCGCTTAGTAGAAGCTTTCCACCATGGTGTCCTTCATTGTGGTGTTGATGTTGCTTGGGCCCTGGCCCTCACCCAGTCTGAAGACGCTCTCGATGACGCTCAGCTCGGTGGAGGTGGTGTCGAGGCCTGTCACGGCCATCCAGTCGTTGACCACCATGCCGGCGCCCACGACGTTGCTGCCGCGGTTGACGCTACCGGCCACCAGCGGGATCTGCAGCAGACTCGACAGCTCGTCCTGGTCCTGGATGGTCGTCTTGGGATGCACAAGGCCGCCCTGGTTGGACAGGCTCATGTAGCTGCCAACCAGCACGTTGTCGGCGACCGTCTGGCGGAAGACCTCAACACCCAGCACATCGGCGATGATCTCCTCCGTCTCGCGCTCCAGATCCGGGTGCACCAGGGCAATGTGGTCGTTGGTAGCAATGACGTTGCCGAGGGCCGACAGACGCTCCTCGATGCGCTGGATGCGCACCGAGTCGGGCAGCGAGTTGCGCAGGTGTTGCAGCTCCTGGTCCGAGGTGGTCGTGGGCACCAACAGGCCCTTGCGGTTGCCGGCCGTGAGGCGTCCGATGATGCGCGTGCCGGCGATGGTGGTGCGCACAATGGGGATGACGTCCTGGAGCTCAGCCTCGAAGACACTGCGGCGCATCGTCGTTAGAGCTTGTTGCCGCTGCGAGCAGTAGAGATGATGCTTTACCTGTAAAAGTTCTCGCTGGCGCCGAGAGCCACCAGGGCGTATGAATTTGTCAACGTCGCAAAGACGCCAACCCTGCAAAGACACCCAGAGTCAGCCAAAAGTCTTGGATATCCAGTAACAGAAAAGAAGAGAGAATCAAATCAATCTCAAAGCAGCCCGTCTCGTGTCGAACAAAGCTCATCTTCCACCTCCTCGTCTCCCCTCCCCCGCCAATATCCAATCACCCAAGAAGAAGAAAAAGAAGAAGAAAAAACATACTCGTTGGAGTTTTCAAACTGAGCGCGAACAGCCATGATGCTTGTAGTATCAACAACACAGTTCTGTATCGGTAGAATAGTGACGGTGTTAAACGAAAACAATTAAAAGAATAAAGAAGAGCTTCGAGTCTAAAGAAGCTGTTCTTTTTGGCTGTTGTCGATGTTGAAAAAAAGAAAGAAAAGCTCAGATGCTAACCCGCTAAAAAAGACTGCTGATGCAAGCAAGTGCCCCGCGTATCAAGTTTTTTTTCTGCCGGAATGGGAATGAAGTGAGAAAGAGGGGACTTTGCCGCCTGGTTTCTCAGCACCTCTTTAAGTACCTTTGGCGGCCACTAAAAGGTACCTGTACCTGTACATGCTTCCGCCTAGCGATGACTCTCTTCAGTGTAACAGCCCGCTAAAAACAGCCTGTGTCTCGCGGTTCGCCTCGCTGCAAAGCCTCATCTCATCTAATCTCATTCTCCAGCAGCAACACTCAAAACACACCAAAATCAACGAGTCAAGACAGACGAAAAAGACAAAAAGGGGAAGCAGAAGAGTCACAAACTGCTCATAAGCAGCATAGCGCATAACCGCCCCCAAACCACAGCCAACCGCAGCAGTAACGAGGATGCCAAATCAAGCCCAGTCCTCGATGACTCAATCCCAAACTTAGCGGGGCCAAAAGTACCTGCACTTCTGCCGGGCCCTTCCGCGCCACCACAGGTACCTGGGCAAGACGTGGACCCTGAAGCTGTGACTCAAACCTTGATGAGATTGGAATCGTGCATTGCCACAGAACAGGGTGCAGTGACTCTTTGCTTTTTTTTTTTTTTCCAACTTGATCGAAATGGGGTAGAAAAAGGTGATGACGAAAGAAAAAAGAAAAATAAAGAAAAGAAGAAAATTCATTTTATCCCGTTCGGCTCTCCTTTGCAGACGAGGCTGACTTCCAGGTTCAATATCAGAAGACATTGCATCATGCAAGCCAGAGACCGGTATAGGTAGTCATGCAACAATCGCTTCACCACCGCGCCCATCTCGACAACATGACAATTGCGTAGCGTAGCAGTCGTCTCTCATCATCTACTCTAATAGCCTCTCGGGCCGTCCGTCTAGTCTTTTTCAGACGGCCCCCAAGTCTATTTACAAAAAGCCCCAGCCTCGCTTCTCCTCCTTCATGCCATCCAGCCGAGTCAATCGTCATACAATCCATAACTACTAAAGTAAACAGACGAGATAAGTCTCTCCCAACATCAGCACCCCAACGAGTACAAGAGACAGATTAGAGAAGAAAGAGGAGGAAGAGGAACAACATAAGTAAGATGGAGATATCCATTTAGGTCATTGGTGCCAGCCTCCGTAGAAAAGAAGAAGATAATAAGAAAAAGAAGAAAGAAAGAAAAACCATCGAGGGGAAATAAAGGGGTGTCATTTCGCCCTCATTGCAATGATGCACTCTTGTCACCGCCCAATTCCCCTCTACAATGTCCATACCGGTGCCTTCATCAACACCTGTCGCCCTCTTACTTCGATAGCCACAAACCCTGCAAATCGCACGCGGCCGGAATCTTTGGGGAATCCTATCGTCAACAAGTTAGCAAAGATCATTAACACTAGACGGAATAGAAGAAATGAAATAAAACAACTCACCAGCCTTGCTAGACTCTCCGCTGCTGCTATTCTTGTCCTTGTCTGCTTCGGCATCCGGCTTGGCCTCTCCCTCCTTCTGGCCATCGAGAGAAGGCAACCCACCCTTTTCGACCTCCATGAAGCCGGCCTGCATCACGTCTCCTGGCAGAGGGTACATGATGGTCACGTCTCGGCTCTCCCGCGGCAAGTTGGCAGCGATGCCCACGGCCAGCTCCACAATCATCGAGGTGCTGCCTTCGACTCCGGCCGGCGGCGGCTCAATCAGGAACTGGTACAGGTGCGCCGCCAGGTTGGTTGTCATCTTGGCTATCAACCCCGCGCGGTTGTCCGCCGCCATCGTCGAGCTGAGCTTGTGCTGCAGCCCGTCCAGCGTCGCCATCCGCCAGTTGACCACCTTGGTCGTCAGCGCGTCAAACTCCTCCTGGCTGTGCATGGTGTACGCATTGCCTCGGATGTGAAGCTCAATCTCCTTGAGCTGGGCGCTAAAGGTGGCATCCAGGTCCGGGTGGAAGCACTTGTTGAAGACCTCGTCTACTATCCACTTGGTGATGACGGCTCTGCCCACCGCTGTCATCTCTTGCTTTCCAGTCTTGAGGGCGTCGGGGCTGACAAAATTCTCCAGCCACTGGGGCAGGCGTCGCCAGTCCTTGCGGATGTTGAAAGACAGGTTGTTGATGGCGCCGTTTAGCCGGTTGAACCTGTTGACATACTCGTTGTCGTCGAGGGCGGTCCGCGACTGTGACATGCGCTGGTTGGCGACGGCATTCTGCAGATGCTCAATCTGGCCATTGAGCTGTTCAATCTGGGACTTTCCATCAAAGTAGAGACGCTTTACGTTTTTGTACTTTGTGACTGTAAGCCGGTAATGTTAGTTGCATACGTTATTATTATTATTATTGTCTGGATAATCCCAACCACCCTAGGCGGCGTAAAACGGAGACGAAGAGAGAGTAGAAAGAAACAGGAGACAAACGTAATTCTTTAAATGCCTTTTCCGATTCGGCATTGTCGCGCTCGTGGGTCGAAGGCTGAGGACTATTCCGGCCTTGATCGCCAGTCGCCGATTCATACCGCGGAGGAGCGCCTGTGGGGGCAGCGGCACCGGCAGCGGCGCCGGCAGCACCAGCGGCAGCACCAGCACCAGCGGGCTGTTGGCCGGGCTGGAGAGGTGCGCCGGGCAGCGGGGTCATGTTGGAATTGGTGTGTTGGTGGCGATATCCAGGGGGTGCGCCGGGAAGGGCCTTGTCAGCGTCTCCGGGTCGACGGTTCGTAGGTGCGCCTCCTCCGGGCGGTGCCATGGCAGGTTGCGAGAGCTGCTGCTGGTTCGTCGGCTGGACGGGCGGCAGAGTAATGCTGGAGACGGATTCTTGCGCCGGCACAGAGTAATGGACGGCGGGCGACGGCTGCTGCTCCAGCTGTTGGTTGAGCGATCGCTGGTCCGAGTCGGGGATTGGAGACTCGCGCGAGAGCTGAGAGATTGTTTCTGGGTTCTGCTGCTGATGCAGCTGTTGTTGGCCAAGATGCGTGGTAACGATGCGAGGGTCTGTTGTCTGCTGATATTGATCTTGCGGTGAGCCGGCGGTGTAATACTGCTGGGGGGTGTGTGGTGGCAGTTGCTGCTGCTGAGGATGGCCCTGCTGCTGATCGTAGGTAACCTGTTGGGGATCGTATCGAAGCTGCTGTTGCTGCTGCTGCTGAATCTGCAACTCAAACTGCTGTTGTTGCTGTTGCTGCAATTCAAACTGCTGCTGCTGCAGGGATTCCTGAGACGCAAGCACCTGAGGGTGAGCAGACTGGGGTTGCTGCAGCTGAGGCGGCGGCGGGATCTGCTGCTGCGAGAGGTGGTATTCGTCGTAGGGCGACTGTATCTCGTCGTGGACAAGCCCCTCACGGATGGTGTTGATGGGCGGCACGGCCAGGCGGGGATCGATGCGGCCGTCGTGCTGGAGCTGCTGGGCCTGGTTGTGGTCGTAGCCGTACTCGTCGGCCTCGCCCACTCCTTGCAGCGGCGATGTCTGGTGGATGGACGAGTTGGGCGTGTGCCAGTCGCGGTCTGGCGTGGGCGAGAGTCCCGTCTTGACGTTGGGCGGGTTGCTGTGGCTGATGCGCTTGGATGGCCTGCGGGCGAGCCCTATGGTGTTGTCGTAAGACTGAGATCCTGCGGGGCCCTGCTGGTCGCGGTGGTTGTCGTGATTGTTGCGGCCGGAGAAGATGCCCTTGATGATCTTGCGGGCAGATCGCTTCTCGGGAGCCGAGGTCTGCGAGGCTTGAGAGGCTGCGGCAGAAGTTGCGGCGGCTTGGCCCTGGTGATGGCCCGTCAGGTCGTTGAGTGACGTCTGCGAGACGTTGAAGAGGTGGTGGAGCGAAGTGCTGTAGCGCTGACTCTGGCGGACGGCGGAGGCGGGCTCAGCAAAGTCGCCGGGCTGCTGCTGCTGCTGCTGCTGAGGCGGCGGCTGTTGCTTCTGCAGCTTGCCCGTGCTCAGCTGTGGTTGAGGGGGCAGCGGCTGCTGGGGATGCTGGAGCTGGAGTTGAGGTTGAGGTTGCGGTTGAGGCTGTTGATTCAGCTGGTGCTGTGGGAGCTGCTGGAGCTGCTGGCGGCCATCAAAAGCGGGCGCTGGCACGCCAATGACGGCGGGGTTCTGCACAGGCGAGGGGCCGACGCCGGTGTGAAACAGGAGTTGCTGCTGAGGCGCCGCCGGACCAGCACTACTACCTGCTGATGCTGATGCTGATGCTCCGGGTTGCTGCTGTGAGAGCTGTTGCTGTTGTTGCTGCAATTGCTGCTGCTGTTGCTGGAGCTGAAGCTGTTGTTGTTGCTGTTGCACGTTAAACGACTCGCTCGAGCTGAGCGCACTCGTCCGCAAGGCTGACTGAGGGGTCGCGTCTTGCAGCTGCAAATCTGCCTCAGCCGGCGCTGCTGGTGCTCTTGTAGACGCTCCGGCCGCCTGCTGCTGCAGTTGCTGTTGCTGCTGCTGTGGCGACGCCTCGGCAACCGCGTGCTGCGAACGGTTGCTGTGCTTGCCCAGGCGACTGAAGCTGGGCATCCTCAATGCAATGGCGATTGATGACCTGGTCGAGTTGCGCAGGTTTATTTTTGGCGCCGATGATCCAATCTGATGAGCTGGCCTCGCCTATGCGGCTTAGGCGTGGGAAAGGGGGGGGGCCAACCGCCGGTTTGCTTTGGGGCCTGAGCCGCTGTAAGATCAGGTCTGGGCTATCCCTCAAGTGCTCTCTAGCCTCGACGCTGTTCCTGCACGTCAATTTCCTGTTTTCCCCCTCCTCTTGCGTTGTCGCAAAGGGCTGAGTTTGTTGCTGGTCTGTTCTCTTCCTTGTCGAGTTGCCGGGCTTAGACTCGAGTCGGCGGGGGAGTGAGGCTGTGTACCTAAACTAAGATGGAGATGGACGTCGTGTACTCGCACTGCACATAGTACAGAATCGAATCAGGACCAGGACAGCTGAGGGAAATGCGCGAGTTGTTTGCGTGCAGCCAGGGATAATAAGGCTGTGTCCGAAAAAAATAGTCAAGAGGGAGAAGAGGCACCGCAGCTCTTGTCGCTCATTTAAAATCCGTGGCCAATGCCCGCTCTTGAAAGGCTGGACAGCCGGGGTAGCGCGACACGAGATGCAGAGGCTTCCTTGTTCGGTCAGCCAAGTCGATTGAGTGATTTGACAAGTTTGACAGGCTTGGGGCCCTGCTAGCGAGCGAGTGAGTTGGTGGAATGGGCTCAATAGTTCCAAAGCGAACGGGCGAGAGAGAGGTCATCAGCCATCAACTTCAACTTGGACGACGGACTTTGGACTTTAGACTTTGGCAAGTGTCGAATCTGCGCCAAGGCCATGGTCCCGGCGGAAAGGCTGCTCACAGGGCTGAGTGAGCTTGTTCTTGACTTGTCCATAATTTTCTCGCCCGTTTCGTTTCGTTTTTTCCCGCCTTTCTGCCTGCTGAAAATCTTACACCACTGCTTCCGAGGCTGCCAGCAGCTCTCCATCCAAACCCCATCCAAACCCACCAGAGAGCCGCACACAAAGGGCCAGGCTTGCCCAGCATGGTAAAGTCCTACCAGTGGGTGGGCGCTAGGATCAAAGCCCCAAAACTCGCCGTGGCTCGTGGGTCTTTGGGGGGATATAATTAGAATCCATGTCCAGTTCACGTTGTGGCTCCATTCCTTGGTAGCACCTGGACTGGACTGTATTAGTTACCTAGTATAGGTAGCTTGCATAGCTTGTATACCTTGGCGAGCATGGGGTTGGGCCTCTTCAGCTGCAGCTCCATCTCCATCTCCTATTCGATAGAGGTTGGCTGATGGAATCACGGAATGCAATACTAATCGGCTCACAGGCCCTCGTATCAACATTCCTTCTGTACTGCCACCTTTTGTGCCAAGTATACGAGCACAGCAGCTTCAAAGGGACTCGACGTAAGATGGCAGGATGATGCTGTGCCAGGTTGAGGTAAGTAATCACGACTCATAGCCTGTCAGTTCAAAGTACCTAGGTACATGAACCTCTCCAGCCAGATAATCCGGCCCGATTGATAGGTACCGGTACTCCATCATCCATGCCCAAGCCTCCATGTTCTCGATATTTTCCCCCGCGGAGCTTGTCCTCTACATCATATCGGGTATCTATACAAACCCGGCAGCAGCAAGGAACTGAACCGGAGTTTGACGTACCTTAGGTACCTGGTATCTATCCTGTGTTCAAGATAAGAACATCAACAGCCATCGTCATGCAGCATGTCGACCTCCTGCATGTCCCTGCAGAGCTCATGCAACGGCAGGTATAAATAGCAACGCGAACACAGCCATCGGCAAGGTATCCTCACATGCAATTTTGCATCTGCAAATAAGAAATGCTCCGTAAAACGAGCGAATTGACGATGCGCGAGATACGAAATACGATGGCCATTGACAAAGTTCTCAACAGACGTTGTCGTCAGTCTGAATGCGCATCCAATGCATGTTGAAAATCAAGATTCCAGTGCAGAGGTAGTGGAGACCACGATGTATGTATTGTTGCATTGATGAGACAAGGCTTAACAATCTGGTTTCTAAAAATGAATTGGGTCCGAATTAATTTCCTTCATCCGCTTATGCTTATTGAGGTGGTACTGCTACTACAGGTTACGAGTACATGTATCACCACCTTCTGCAAGTTGCAGTTGTTGAGCTCAACATAGACTCAATGATTGCGGCGCAGCAAATGTCGTGCTCCTACTGGGCAGCAATACGATTTACACTTAAAAGCTTACATGCTATTACCCTGAACCAAATCCTATTCTCTTTGAATTGATAACCTACCCATAACTCATCTCTAGCCCCATCAGAATAGACTCATAACCAAACCTAAAGATGAAGACGACAAAGAAGCCACAAACACACACAAAAATGCCCCATCAGTTGAACAAGTCGACCGGCGATGCCCAGACACCAATGCCCTGCTCTCATAATATTGTCCATTAACGGCAAAGGCCATCACCGCCTATCGCATATCCAAAGCTTCTGGTTTGCCATCTCTAGCTGTCTTTTGCGGGGTTTCGTGGGGAATTCGCGGCTCTAGCGGGGTTGTCGATAGCCGTTTACGGAGGGCGTTTCATGAGGGTTGTGAGGTAACACTAAGCTCAAAAGGCTATTTGCCTCGATGTGACTTGATAAGAAACGTTCCGATTTCGTCTTGTGTTGTTTTGAATGAGTCTGAGCCTTGAAATTGGTCCTTATGGATGAACCTTTTGTCGTTTATCCACGGTAACCAGAACGAATCCAGCCATCATGCTGCTGCTCTCT
The DNA here is from genome assembly GCF_000170995.1 of Trichoderma virens Gv29-8. Classification (NCBI taxonomy): domain Eukaryota; kingdom Fungi; phylum Ascomycota; class Sordariomycetes; order Hypocreales; family Hypocreaceae; genus Trichoderma; species Trichoderma virens. Next base: position 127,761 of record NW_014013676.1, read on the forward strand.
CCCATCACCTTGATAGCAGCAGCAGCTCTGCTATGTGCCATCCACTTGATCCGGTGCATCAGATCCCCATTGAGTAAAATCCCAGGCCCGAAATTGTCCAAGTTTACTTCTCTGGTTCTCAAGTGGAAGGAGATCAAGGCTCTCCGGACAGTCTACATTCACCAGCTTCACCAGCAATATGGGCCCGTCGTCCGCATCGCCCCCAATGAGGTCTCGTTCACATCTTGGGAAGCCTTGAAGGAGATATACTGCTCCGGAGGCAGCGGCTATGACAAGACGGAATTTTACGACCTGTTCAAGATATACGGGAGGAGGTGAAGCTGTTGCCCTGTCTTTCAGTATCTGGGATCACGATAGCTTACTAGTGATACATTCTCTAGGACCATGTTCACCACACTGAACAAGGCTGATGTATGCTTCTTGCCACACGCTTGATATCCATTCACTTGATCTAACATGGGGCAGCATGCCAAACGTAAAAGGATTCTCGCCGACCGTTATGCCAACAGCAACATCATGAAGAGCGCCTCAGTCACAGGAGTCCAGGAGCGGTCCTCCAAGTTTGTTCGACGCTGCGTTTCTGCTCCAGGAGGTGTATCCGACATCTTTGTAAGTCTAGGCCATCATGATAAACTATCAATGAGAGATACAGGCTGACAAAACGTGTCCCAAGATGGGTGTGTCCCCAGTAGCTGTAGAAACTACTTGCAAACTGTACTAACAGCTCGCAGCCTTGCATGCGTATGCTTGCGATTGCATTACACACCACCTGTTCCATCCCTATGGTACCGACTGCATCACTAAGAAGGAAGACGAGGATATGATGCATCAGGTAGCAGCAGACGATAGCCTGCAGAGCAAGTCGGCCCTCGAGAGACCAAAGCCGAATACTTGCACTAACACGACTGATAGATCGTCTCATCTCACACTACGCCCCTACTTTGCACCGTCTATTCTCAAGGGTGTTGTATCTATTTGCAAAGCCCCGGGAAACCCCCCTAGCCGATGACTATGTGCTGGAGACGAGCCAGCTAAGTGGCACGGCGCCATTCACTCTCATGAGCCGCTTTGACGAAAAGACGGGCGACCTCGATTACATTGACAAAGCAGCGGAGTGTCTCGACCACATGGCGGCGGGCATCGACACCACGGGCGACGGGCTGTGCTTCCTCATGTGGGAGCTGTCGCAGCCACGCTCGCTCGGGATCCAGCGCAAACTGGCCGAAGAGCTCCGGACGAACCCGGACACGCCCTTTGACAAGCTCCCGTTCCTCGATGCCGTCGTCTGCGAGGGTCTGCGGTGCTTCCCGCCGATCCCAATGTCGCTGCCGCGCTATGTCCCTCAGGGCGGCCGCTCCATTGATGGCTTCTGGCTGCCCGGGAAGACGATTGTGAGCTGCCAGGCGTATTCGGTTCATCGACTCAACAGCGAGATATTCCCTGATGGCGACGTGTTCAACCCTGAACGCTGGCTGGAGCTCGATGGAGATGCAGACCGCAGGCGGATTCAGTTTGCCTTTTCCAACGGAGGAAGGGGCTGCGTCGGGAAACAGTAAGTTTTGTGCTCTCGAGCGACCGGACACTGGGTATCTGCGGCATAGTACATGTAGCTAACTGAAGATTTGCAGTTTGGCCCTCATCGAGATGAAGACACTGCTGCGGGATGTTTATTCCAGGTACAGCACGACGCCGCATGAGTCCATGCAGGAGGAGGCCATGGCCATGTCGGATCAGCTCATCTCGGCACGACCACTGGGACAGAAGTGCCTTTTGCGATTCCACGCTCTTGACGCAATGTAAGACAAAAGTCACTCGAAGCCGAGCAAATTGAAACAAATCACATGCAAATTGGTTGTAGAAGGAAATTGCGCAGTGGTAGCAGTGCAACATGCAGTACCACGAATGTTGCCCTGCAGTGATGCTGAATAGAACTGGTACTCGTACTCTCTGTTAGGGACAGCCCAAGACAACACAAAATCAACACCGCCACATGGATGTCTAAATGCCCGACTGCAACCATCGATGATGCAAAGGCAATATCAGGGCACCACCGCTGGGGTTGGTTGGGCGAAAATGCCAGCAAACTTCAAATGTTGGTAGTAGATGCAGCTGCCGTTGGCTCCGTGCTCAGCATCGATCTGCAACACAATGGAATGGATTCGATGTCCTGGTACTTGCACCTTGACACCTATATCTCAACCTGGAACGCTATTAAGCCCATAAACTCCGGCTTTGCTTGTAGCCCCTGGATAATCCCCTGTAGCCAGTGGCATGATTACTTACCAACGGAGATACTGTCCAGTCCAATATCCACTCACCCGTATATATGCTCAAAATGTGCGTCTCGGCCGGCTCTCCGCACGGATCTAGGGCACAAGACATCATGATCCCTCCCATCTTGGGCTCCATCCTCCATCCTCTCCATCCCCTCGTGCCATTCTGCAGCTTTGCAACGCAAGCCGTGGGGCCGCGGCACGTCGCTGGACTTCTCTGACGGGCTTGCCTGCATTAGCTGCTGTACCGCGTGTGAGCTTCTCCAGTGCTGCTTCTTCTCTGCGCCAGTCCCAGAAGCGCATTCGAGCACACGTTCATCCCTCGGCGGCGGAGATGCTCGTATCCGCGTCTTCCGCAGATTCTCCGAGCCGCGTGAACCAGCGCTACATGACTATCATGTATGCACGTACTCGTACTGCTACCAAAGTTCCAAAGTTCTTCTGCACGATGTACCGCTACATGCCATCCGAGCGCTAAAAGGTTCCAAGGCTAGAGCACAGATGCGCTGAAGACGCAGGTGATGCCCTGCTGTCAGTGCTGTCAACCACTCGCTCTAGCGGATAGCAGCCCCTACCTAAGGTACCTAGCCATTTTAACGTTTCGGTACTGTACTGTAGCGCACCGGATTTTAGCCTCCGAACTCCTTCCACTAGGCTTCTCTGTCCTTCTGCAGCCCGTGATTCACAGGAAAAAAGAGAAAAAAAGAAAAAAGAAAAAAAATAATCCGCTTGCTGACAACTTTGCCCCCACTTGGAATATCTGCCTGATTCAAAATCCCAGCAGCCTCTTGACATTTCTTCTTCTTCTTCCTCTTCCCCTCATCAAACTCGTCGTCTCTCCAGAGATTACATCTGTCAGATTCTCCGAGCATCTCGTCTCGCCCGCTAACCGCCATCTGCCAGGCCTGCTGACTGTCTTTGCCGGTCGCAGCGCACTTTTTTTCCCCAGTCTTTTTTTCTCCTCGCCTCCACAGCAACCCAGCACAAAAAATTATTCGAGTCGACTGAGACCCGTGATAGCCGCCCGTCTTCCTTCTTGTCTGCTCTTCTGGTCAATCTCCTAGATTGTCTGTCTACCAGCACTCTGCCCACTTAGCAGCTCATTGCCGGTACATTGTTGTTTATGTATCAGCACGATTCCGCCACCGTATCCAGACGTTTCTTCACGCTGCAGTTATTTCGCATACCGCGGAAACCTAGCAGTCCCGATATCAGATCTGACGGTTGATATTGCCCTCGATTTCGTTCATGCCTATCCCACTGCAATCGCGAATCTGTCCGGTCCGCCCTATGTCCAGTACGCATAACTGTTGAGTTGTTCAGCTTCCCTTGGTCCTCGACTCGCCCGCTCTATCCGGCGCCAATATCGTCTCTCGTCCCCCGAGCCTCTTGATGCCGATAGCTTCGTCTCAGGCATAATCCAGCCCTCGTCAATTCAATCCCCACAGACAAACCCCAAGCATTTTACTTTGCCACCCTTTTACAACCGTCACCATGGCTCTCGTCAACGTTCGTCGCGATGTCAGCGATGCCTTCTACCGCTACAAGATGGAACGCCTCCAGACCAAGATTGAAGGCAAGGGTAACGGTATCAAGACCGTTGTCGTCAACTTGTCTAGCGTCGCCCAATCTCTTGCCCGCCCTGGTTCTTATGTCATCAAGTACTTTGGTTTCGAGCTGGGAGCTCAGACCAACATCGACCCCAAGGACGACCGTTGGATCATTAACGGCGCCCACGATGCCGCAAAGCTGCAGGATCACCTCGATGGCTTCATCAACAAGTTTGTTCTCTGCAAGAAGTGCAAGAACCCCGAGACCGACGTCGTCATCAAGGATGACCACATCGTGCTCGACTGCAAGGCCTGTGGTCAGCGCACCGACGTTGACCTTCGCCTGAAGCTTAGCGGATTTATCCTCAAGAACCAGCCCAAGAAGGGAAAGAAGGACAAGGCCGAGCGCCGTGCTGCCAAGAAGGCAAAGCAGAATGGCCATGCCAAGGAGAACGGCCAAGGCAGTGGCGAAGAGGGCTCCGAGAACGGCTCCAACGACGCCGTCGAGAATGGCGACGTCAGCGATGACGAGTTCCAAAAGGTGCAGGCCGAGGCAACCACTGCCGCCATCAGCGCCGAGGTTGAGGTCAAGGACGACGAGTGGGCTGTCGACATGAGCGCCGAAGCTGTCAAGGCCCGCCAGGCACAGCTGCCTGGTGAGCTCAAGCAGAAACTCAACATTGGCGGCGACGACGAGGATGAGGACGGCGAGGGCGGTGGCAACACCGTCTACGACGAACTCGGCAACTGGATTGCCCAGCAAGCTGAAGAGAAGGGCGGCATTGACAACGTCGACTCTATCAACATCTATCTCAAGGCCAAGGAGCTTGGCATTGAGTCCAAGCACCGATCTGTCCTGGTTCTGGTGCAGACCGTCTTTGACAAGAACATTGTTGCCCAGATCCCCAAGCGTGCCAGCATGCTCAAGCAGGTTAGTTTTATACGCAGCATTTCTCCCCCCGGTTCCTCAAAACAGTTGACTAATGTCGATTCACAGTTTGTCACCTCCGAGAAGCATGAAAAGGCCCTGCTTGGTGGTACCGAGCGCCTGATTGGCAGCCTAAGCAAGGAGAACCCTGACATGCTCCAGCAGGTCGTCAAGATCCTGCAGCTGTACTACCACCACGACCTCGTTAGCGAGGAGGTCGTCATCCCCTGGGGCTCCAAGGCCAGCAAGAAGTACGTCGACGTGTCTACTTCTCGCAAGGTCCGCAAGGCTGCCGAGCCCTTCATCAAGTGGCTCCAGGAGGCCGATGAGGAGGAATCTTCGGAAGAGGACGAGTAAAATCGCCCTTTTCCTTTTTTTTTTTTAACACTTGGCAGCCGTCTCTGGGCTGTCCTTCACCATCATTTACTAGATTGAGACTTGTGATGCGGAAGGGGGAAAAGGAGGCCTCAAAGCTGCCAAGGGAAATGGCACAGAGATATCGGGATTTTATATACCATGGCTCTGTTGTCTATTATTTTTTTGTATCGGGCTTGTGCAACAACCAGACTTTGTGTATTTAGCTAGATTGTTTATTAATCGCAAAGTGCCCCATTCCACTCTTGACACATGATTCTCGTGCCTTGTCCGTCTTTGTATGATGAATCTTGGTATCCCAATTTGACGCCCTGAGGTATTTAGACCCGCTCTGTAGCATTTGAACATACAGCCATTCTGAAAAGAAAAAAAAAGTAAAGAAGTCCCTTTGAAATCCATCCCGCCATCATCATACATGGTATATATCCATCCTCCTGGAAAACATTCTCTCACGCATCCGCCTCATCATCTACAGACGGAGCATCCGCCATGTTCGCATCGCCGTTGGTCTCTGCGTCGGCTTCTCCCGCGTAAATGAACTCGCCAATACTAGCAGCAGTCTTTTCTACGTCGTCGTCATCATCCACAATGACCGTGTCAAACAGATCGTTGGTCTTTGACTCGTCGATTTCCTCGGCGGAAGACTTGATGAAGATGTAGCGGGCTGAAAAGTCCATGTCCTTGGCGAATTGCGCGGCCTAAAATCCACGAATAAAATGAGTTAGCGATACTTGTAAAAACACTGGAAAAGGGAGAAGATATAAGGGGTGTGTGTGTAAATACCTCGAGATCAAGCTCAATGATGGGAACTTTGCCCGTGTCGACGACAGCATCTACGGCCTTTGTGCTGGTGCCATAGTCTACGCCGTCGCGAGTGCCGTACTCGATGAGTCGATCGCCGTCTCGCAACTGGTTGAACTCTTGAGCCTTGACGAAATGGAACGCTTTGCCGTTGATTTCGCCATCAGCGGGCTCCCGCACGGCGTGTCGGACAACATGAGCAAAGACGCCCTTGTGCTCACTCATGAGCTTCTCTCTCAGAGCCGATGCTTCAATACCGGAAGATACTGATAGGATGATCGGGTCGCGATTGCTGGGCATGTCTTCCTCGCTCGCCGTCGGCTCAGCATCTTCCTCATCCTCGTCCCCTTCAACGTCATCTTCAAAAATGATGTTAATCTTCTTGGGGTCGTCGATTTTATCAAAAGCCGCCAGCTTGAACCGTGAAGCTATCCGAAGGGCTCTCCAGCTCTTGCTCGCCTTGCCCGCAACGGCCGCGGCCTTGGTCTCGTTGTTTGTCGGCATGTCAATCTCAAAGTCGTCATCCGCGATTTTGTTCTTGAACTCGTCGAGTTCGGGCAGCTGGTAGCGCTCCGAAGACTTGAGCTTCTCCATCGCGGAGCCTTCGTCTTCGTTTGCCAGAAATTCAAGAGACACGGCATTCAGCGGGTTTGGTCGCAGGCGCTTATTCGTGGCCATCTTCTGCGCAGCTTCTTTGGACTCGACAAAGCTTGCAGCCGATACCGGGTCGCGTTGGATGGGCGGGCAACTGGCCATCTTCCAAAAGACCCAGTTCTTGTCCCTAGCCAGCACTGTTTCTACCATGCGAAAAAAGTATGGCCCGTCGCTTCCCTGCTTGAGATAATCCGATATTACCTTCTTCATGTCCGTAGCCCATTTTGTCTAAATGGAAAATTAGCATACGAGTAGGGGGAGTATTTCATTGATCAAACTCTTACATTCTCCTCGTTGAGTTGGTCTGGATAAATGACCGACTTGTTAGACACGTTGATGTTGGTTCGCTTTTCTCTTTCCTCCTTTGATAGGGACAAGAGAAAGTCTGTGATGATGAGAGCCTGCACAAGAACGTGTCGTCGAAAGGAGAGGTCGCTGATCTGTATGTCGCTTCACGGTTAGATATTGCCAAGTGGATGCATAAATAAACTGTAATACTTGCCTCAAGCTGGAACAAGTCCTTGCTGGTAAGATACTTGGGATTGAACGCCTCTGGAAGCATCTCAGTTCCGTCGTCGTCCCTCTTTCGCTTCAGCGTCCGCTTAAGATTCTCCATCGACTTTGAGGAATATATGCTGTCTTCATGGATGGCTTGAAAGGCAGTGATTGTGGATTCCAAGCTGGTCTTGAACTTTGCAAAGTGGCCGACATCGAATAATCTCAAGGGCTGGCTGAAGCTCTCTTGCAAAGACCAAAACATGGGGTAGAGCGTGTCGGGATCGAGAGCTTTGCTTGAATCCTGAGCAACATTCTTTGCAGGGGTCTTGGCATCGCCCTGCTCCTTTGGAGTATCAGCATGGGTATCAACTTCCATTTTGCTGTCGTCCTCTTCTGTTGTTTCAAACGTTGTCACGTTCTCAACATGGTATTCTCCTCGAAGGTTGACAGAGCTTCTGTCTCCCAGAGGGAAGCTCTGGAACATGAAGATGAACACTCTTCCACAGAAAGCTGTGTCTTCAGCACGCGACAGTCTCCGCAGCAGCTCATTGCAGCTTCGGAGAATAACAAGGTTCTTCTGCTTGAAATGCTTGGCCGTGATGCGCTCTCGTCTTGATTCGAGAAAGTCGAATATTTTGCGACATCCAGAGATGGTCTGGCTGTCAAGGAGCTCTTCCACAAGCCAGAATAACAGCGCCGGGTCGCATTGGCCATCGTCGGAGAGTATTGACAGAATATCCAGCAGGTTCCACATCTTTACAAACTCCGGGCTATCAATTGACGTTGTCGCCTTTATGGATTAGTGTTGGACGTCTGGGGCGGGCAAAGGTTGCTCTCGGCTTACGATTAACTTGCTGAAGAAATCGCGAGCCGCTGTTTCTACAAGGGCAAACTGCCGTGATCTGAGCGTGTCTGGAGGTGCATTGTTCTCTGTGCCCGCGCTCTTGGGGCGAGTGAGCGAGGACGAAACTCGGTCGTGTATGTTGACAAAGTCGGACTTGGCGAGAGCAGGCTCGATTGTTGTTGTTTGCTTTGCGGCCGATGCTTCGTCGAGAAGCTCTGTGAGAAGACGCCCGAATGCGCCTACGGCTGAGACGCCTGGGTTTTCGATGTCGAGGGCCGGCATGATGAAAAACAGCCGCGCAAGACGAACGAGGCTGGCGTCAAGCTGCTTTGGAGCTCAACACGGATGGCTTGATTGCCCCGGCAGAGATATTTCGAGGGCAACGGAGCCGAAATTAATCGAGATGACGAATCATAAATTAGACGTGTGTAGATTCGGCAGAGGCGATATTACGGGGGTCGAGCGCGTTGCTCAGCAGAATAAAGCGCTATGGAGCAGAGATGATGGCAAGAGAAAGTCGTCGCGAATGGCTCCAGGATAAGATGCGAGGCGAGAAGGCTGAGGACCGCTGATGGCCGCTGTGGTTCCAGGCCACTGCAGGTACAAGCGGGCGCCGCAGCGGGCGTAACTGGCAAAAGGTACTAGCCGCGAAAAGGTACTTGTGCCGCTACTGCTCAGCGGGCCCGCTGTGCGCAAGGCTGAAATTTATGCACAGGGACCTGTAATTCCGTCTGCCAGGCGTCGACGCAACTTGGCTGCGTTTTGTATGACCTCGCTGTCCCGTCTCAAGCTTCACCTAGGCTCGAGCTCAAGCACGAGCGTCTCCTGCAAACGCCGGTCGATCCATCGAATCTTTACCAGCCCATGACGCGACCCTCTCGCAATGCCTAACGCGAAGCGATCCAAAGGCTCTGGCGCCGGGCGAGCTGCAGCCACACGCGAGCCGCCCAAAGACACGACAGACGGCCGTCCAACCCCGGCAGAGGTGGAGGAGCAGGAACATCGTTTTGTGCAAGTTGCGCGGCAGCATTGGCTGAAGCCCGGCAAGAAGACGGCCAAGGTCAAGGTCAAGAACGACGTCGTCAAGCAGGGCATCTGGGATGTTCTGGAGCAGGATGGCTTCTCATATAAGCTGCTGCTGCTGCTGGAGAGCCTGCAGACGCTGGAGAGGTATGGCTGCCTTCAATTTCTCCAAGTCTTGTTGCTGGATTCAGGTTCTAACGTGGTGGAATAGCTATCTGTGGCCCGGATATTCTGAGCAGGCGTCCAACTATCATGTCCTGATACTGGCGTTGATATGCAACGTCAAGAGGCGGGAGCACCTCGAAACATGGAGTAAGCCCGGCAGAATTAGTCCCGTTTGAGTTGGATATTGACAAGAGACTTACCAATCAATCTAGAAATCTTTGAGGAGAGACCCGACGACTTCTCGTCCCTCTTCCGTCGTATCCTATCCATGACCCTCGATCGAACATTGTCGACGACGTTGCGGACACACCTCCTCTGCTTCCTCATCCACGCCTTTCAGAGCCTAGATTGCAGCATTGTAAGAAAAGAATGCGCTCCTTTGGTGTCGATTGGCATCTGGCATAACCTATCCACCGAGAAACGTCAGGAGGCCCAGCTTGACTCTTCACCACATCTCAGAAAGGCTTGGAGGGCTGCTCAGAAGCGGTATGACGCCGCAGACGAGGCTACCAAGGCACGGCTGAGGTTTGAGCGTTCATGGCTCTACACTCTCATCCTTGACTTTATTAATCAGCTTTACGGCGACAGCAGTAAATCAGGTACGTCGACTGTTGTATAATCCATGTTCGCTACGCTAACCTGTTACTCCAGACCAGACGCTTCTCTACTGCGAGCGGTTCACCGAGTTTATATCTGATTTACAAAGCCAATTGCCAACACGACGTTACGTTAATGCTTTGGTCCAAGATTTACATCTCACTCCTCTGATGAGACTGTCTCCATTATACAACGATGCCGGCAGCGCGCTGCTGCGTGACCTCCATGCTCTGCTCTCTCACTACACATTCTTTGCTATTGATGACCAGAGTGGCATCCAACTCACTCGAACAGAGGCCTTTGACCGACATTGCACTCAGTTGGGCAAGCTTCAACGGATTGCTCTCAAGCACTTCAAAGACAAGCTCACCATCTTGGCCTTGTCAAATTACGGATCCATTGACAAGCGAGAAGAATTGATATCTCATCTTGAGCCCCTCACCGATGATGAACTGCTCAATCTAGTGAATCTGTTGGATCTCAGGTCTACATACCCTGAAAGCCTCAACTTGACCATTGACCGCAAATTCCTCATCGAGTTCCTCCTGACTACCTTTGAACGGAAGAAGACCTTCCAAGAAACTGCTCAGAGAATAAGCCTAGTCCCAACCGAAGACACGCTGTTTGATGACAATTTTCAACGTGCGGATTCTTACGACGGATCACATCCCCTGGCGCTCCCGAAGCTAAATCTGCAGTATCTCTCGGTTGGTGATTTCCTTTGGAGGGCGCTAGTGCTATATCGCTGCGAATCTTTTTACGGAATTCGTAAGGATATCGAGGCCGCGCTGCGTCGTCTTCGACCAGAAATCAGGCGGCCCGGCGAAACTCATTTTGCAGGCTTCTCGAAAATGGCCATGCCCATTGCTAAGCCAACCATACTGGAAGTTGTCCCTGCTCTTGTTGGAGACGAAAAGCCATCAGTGGTTCGAGCCGAAGTGTCCTTCGACGCTCGACGGCTAGGAGATGGTGTGCGAAGAGAATGGGACACTCTTCGACCCGGCGATGTCGTGTTTTTGGTGGCGGTTCAGCCCTCTTCATCTGGCCAAGCTGCCGCAAATGGCAGCAGACCGGCTCAGTCAGAGGCTGAAAAGGCCGGTGTCCTCGTGGTGCGAACCGCTGAGGTGGTTCAAATCACGGATGATAGAGGCCGCCACGCCAGAGAAGGGGCTGAGCGCCTCGATCAGAAACGGCGCATCCAGCTGAGATTGGATTCAGCAACCTATGCACATGATGCTGAGCAAGCAGCAGCCGGCAAACCTGATGTGTATGCAGGCATTAACCTGCTTCTCAGACGGAATAAGAGAGAAAACAACTTCAAGCCGGTTCTGGATGCCATCCGTACTCTAGTCTTGTCTGAAATGCCACTACCTACATGGCTTCATGAGGTATTTCTGGGTTATGGCGACCCGGCCGGCGCGCATTACAAAAACTTGCCCAACAGACCCAAGACGATCGACTACAGGGATACATTTTTAGGCTGGCAGCACCTGGTTGAAAGCTTACCTGGCAAGACGGTCGAGCCTGATGATGATGTTACCGGCAGCTTTGGGCCACCGTATGTCCTTGAAGCAGTCGATAAAGTAGAAGAAGCTCAGGGCGGCAAGCCATCCAAGAAGCGGCGGCGTGATGTGGAACCAGCACTGCTCTCAGAAGTAGAAACCCTCAAAGTTTCTACGTATATGCCCCCCAACAACGGACCTTACCCTATTGACGCACCCAAGCAGAACACGGTACGATTTACGTCCGCTCAAATCGAGGCCATCATGTCTGGGTCACAGCCTGGGCTGACTGTGGTTGTTGGACCTCCGGGCACGGGCAAGACGGACGTCGCTACACAAATCATAAATAACATCTATCACAACTTTCCAAATCAAAAGACACTGCTCATCGCCCACAGCAATCAGGCTCTCAACCAGCTCTTTGCCAAAATCATTGCGCTGGATATCGATGAGAGGCACCTGCTGCGTCTTGGTCATGGCGAGGAGGATTTAGACACTGAAGGCAGCTTCAGCAAATACGGCCGCGTCGAGTCATTTTTGGACAACCGAGACAGGTTTTTGTATGAAGTAAAGAAGCTCGCCGCAAGCTTGGGGGCTCCGGGCGCGCACGAGAACTCAGCCGAAACTGCAGGCTACTTCAACGCTGCCTACGTCGAGCCGGCTTGGGCCAAATTTCTTCGGGTGGCGGAATCTGATGCAGCTACCGCCTCTGACATTGCGCAAAACTTTCCCTTTCACTCCTACTTTTCCGATGCTCCCCAGCCCCTATTCCCGCAGGAGGCAGACCGAGCACAGGTCTTGGATATCGCTCAGGGCTGTTACCGCCACATTACCAAAATCTTCTCGGAGCTGGCAGATATTAGGCCCTTTGAGATCCTCCGCCGTGAGAAGGACAAGGCCAACTATCTCCTCACCAACGAAGCTCGCATTATTGCAATGACGACGACCCATGCGGCAATCAGGAGGGGTGAGATTGCGGCACTTGGATTCCACTACGACAACGTCGTCATGGAAGAAGCAGCCCAGATCACCGAGATTGAAACGTTCATTCCTCTTGCCATGCAAAAACCCGTCAGCGGCGAATTGCCACTGCAGCGAATCGTGCTATGCGGTGACCATTTCCAAAACTCACCAGTCATCCAGAGCTTGGCTTTCCGACACTATGCCAACTTGGAGCAGTCATTGTTCTCGCGACTGGTTCGATTAGGCGTGCCAACGGTTACCTTGGATCAGCAAGGTCGTGCTCGCCCATCTATTGCCAAGCTGTACGAGTGGCGTTATCCCAAGCTCGACAGTCTCCCTGATGTCCAGACCAACCCAGAATTCCTGCGGGCGAATGCCGGCTTCAAGTACGACTTTCAGTTTATCAACGTTCCCAATTACAAGGGTCGCGGCGAAGCTGAGCCGACACCACACTTTATTCAGAATCTCGGTGAGGCTGAATATGCAGTGGCCATCTACCAGTATATGCGACTTCTCGGATATCCTGCAGACAAAATTAGCATACTCACGACATACGCTGGTCAACGGGCTCTGGTAAAAGATGTGCTTGCTCATCGATGCGCAAACCCCATCTTTGGCCTCCCCAAGGCTGTTGCTACAGTCGACAAATACCAGGGAGAGCAAAACGACTGTGAGTTTATACCTTGTGATTGAACATTCGATGAATCGACACTAATGACCTTTTTAGACATTATTCTTTCCCTGACTCGCACGTCGCGGGTGGGCTATCTTCGCGATGTCCGTCGTATGACTGTGGCGTTTTCTCGAGCGAGACTAGGACTCTATGTTCTCGGACGCCGAGAAGTGTTTGAAGCCTGCCCAGAGCTTCGACCAGCGTTTGATGTGCTCTTGCAGCGACCGGATAAACTGATGTTGGTAACAGGGGAGCTGTATGCAGCTGAGCGGCAGAGCACAGACGAGGACGGCCCTGTGGAAGGAGAAGTGGCCATGGAGGGCGTCGAGCACATAGGACAGTATGTGTTTGAGATGACGAATACGAGAATACAGCAGCTGCAGGCAGAGCAAGGTCTGCTGATGGACTCGACAATTGACGAGGCGGAGGAAGAGGGTCAAGAGGGATACTACGATGAGGAAGACGAAAGAACTCTAGACCCAGACATTCTCGAGGTGCGCGAGGGGGAGGCGAACTAGGCGTCGTGTTCCCGACGGCATAGCAATGAAATGAAATGAAGCGAAACAAGAAAAAAAGGGAAATAATGTTGGTTTTGCGGATGGGTGTTTAAAGGGGGCCTGTATCGAAAAATACGAAATTGCACATTTTGGTTGAAGAGAGATCTTTTTTTTCTTCTTCTTCTTTTGTAGACTAGGGCAAAATGATAGAAGATGTCTGAAATCTGAATTATTGGAGATGATGTCTTGAGCTTGAGGTATTGGAGAATATGGACATGTGATCTACGGTTGCATGGAGGGCGAGATCCAGTGCGTCATTGTGAAGCGGGTGATCTGCAGGTTGCAGATCGTCTGGGAATGACATTGTAAGATTATTATTACTTCCTGTGTAGTTATGAATTGCGTGTTTGAAAATGCCCTTTTTTTTTTCCCAAGCCGGGTACTTGTTTTAAGAGCCATTGTATGGAAATTGAAGTGAAGTCTTGGTATTTGATATCGCCGTTTGTGCTTCTGGGACGCGGAAGCTTACCCGGGAGTGAATAATTTACACTGTTTGTTGGATGGGAAAGGGCATGGATTATGATGTGATGCTATACATGTATATTTTTATCGAAGGCATATTTGAAGCCTAGATGGTGTGTGCATTGTTGCTGCCGTAGAGTATAGAGAAGTCAGGAAATGCTGATATTCCATATTTAATCGAGCTGATTTCACCCATGGCGAGATGTCATGGACAGCAGCCGCCGGCCCGGATTTTCGGAACAACAATTGTCTCGGCGAAAAGGATGTCGAGGTTCCCGGATTTTCATCAGGTGATGGACGGGCGGCCTTGGGCTCTCCCACTATTTGTATTACAGGGATTGATGATATGGGCAGAGCATCTATTACGAGTACAGGCATAGGGAATACACTTGATAGATAAGCCCAGCTACTGAGATGTGATCGTTTCTTGAAATGGCACAGTGCATTCAGCCTTTTACTTCGAGTCATCACTTATGCCTCTTTGCATAGATAATCTATGATGACAGCCATGTTAAACATAAAAGCAACACAGTCACCTCTCAAAAAATCACTCGAGCAATGCTTGATAGCATCAATTGGCGGACAGTGCCCTAAAAGAGGGGTTTCGCACATGGCTCGTCACTGAAGAGAAAAAAAAAAAGAGGGCGCTAGCAAGGCTAAAAGCAAACAGTTCTAGTGTTGTCGTTGAGAGCTGAGGGAAGAAACCTTTTTTTTTTTTTTTTTTTTTTTTTTTTTTGTAATACACGCACACCCTGGGGTTCACATACTAAAATAGTTTCTCCATGGGATGCGTTTGCATGTGGTGAAATGAAACGACCCTTTTAGCGGGCTGCTAACAGCGGCGCTTATTATAAGGGCGATTTGTAGTGATTGGGCTGTTTTTTTGTGCTCTGGGGCTCTGATTTTCGCACGTTTTTGAATGTCACTGTTCATTTTGTTGAATCGGTGAGGCTCTGGGCAATATATTTCGCTTCTCCTTGCATATGAAGGCCTTCACATGTCCTGAGCACAAAGGGATTCGTTCTGCTGACGAAGAAGATGCATAAAATGATTAGGTACTGTGCTCCGAACCTGGAGAGAGAGAGATAAGCAAAACAATCAGCAAGATTCTCCGTATTGTTTCTCATCCTCTTTTTTTTTTTTTTTAGCTGGTGGAGATTATCGCTTCAGAAGCTGAAAAAAGGGAACGGAAAAACAAAATGAAATGCGGCGGACAGGAGCAGCAGAGGTACGTACCAACGTGCGCCGGAATTGCGGGATCCAACTGGGAGAATGGGCTCAGCTCCCAGGTACTAAGTACCCAGTACTTTATTCATCAGCCACTTCAACTTCAACTCTGCTTGACTACTACTCGTATATCTACCAGCCATGCCAGAGGGAGTCTTGCTCATATTGGGAAAATCGGTATTATTCAAATCCGTAGCGGGTATAAATATAGTGCACGGTAAAAAAAAAAAAATAACAGCGACACAGAGTAAAGAGGCCCGGTAGACGCCGTTGACTAGCACACCGCTCGCTCGCGGCAGAGTAGCCTGGAAACTCCCTTGAGCTGACTGCATACGGCACTGTTGTTCCTGGAGCTTGAAACGGCAGCATGGATTTTATGCATCTTCAGACCGAGTTTTGGTATTACGGCCGGCCCGTCGATGGTGGCTCTGTTGTTGACGTGGCCCAGCTACCACAGTTCGGAGTATATGATGCGCCCTGTTTAACGCCGACTACGCCATTTGGAATTAAGAGGAGAAAATCCGGCGACTCCCCGGAAAGCTTCTAAAGCGGAATTAGTCAATTTTAAACAGCAAGCCTTGTGCGAAAGACTTGTCGATGAGTCAATGCCCAAAGGTGAATGTCACATGTGATTCTCTGTCTCAAGCTGGCGTGTTTTGAGGATGGCTTCCTCTGTAGGCACCAACGCCACACGAATGGGCAGTGCTAGGAGGGAACATGCCGCATAATCTTACTGGGACATCTGTTTTTCATGACCCTTGAGAGATGCTGAAGACGACATTTGGCACGTCTCTGCAATACTTGAACTTTGAAGTCGCGGAGGAGACCAAGGCACTGTGGCACTGTAAGGTTGAGAGATGAAGTCAAAGTCACGTGCTGATAACACCAAGTAAGCCCATGTCCATCTTTGACGATCAATACCCTGCCGTTTCTCCAGCAGGTCAATTATTCTTCAAATATTGTGGCGCAATACTTTTCAGCGGGCAGCTTAGATAATTTTCTGGGTCAGTGCCTATCAAGTAGATTACAGTAAGATATGTACCTGTACCCAAGTGAGAAGCTCTACCTAGGTAGGACGTGCTTCCAGTCTTGGAAGAAAAGACAACGACAACGTCGTCCACCCTCGAAGCCAATGACGGGGTTTACGTTGACGTCGATCAGTGGCATTTGGCAACTCTCCATCGTATGACCAATGATTCAACAAGGACTGCGTCACCAACAAACCTCAAGCAGTGAACAAGAGTTTCCGCCTTTAATACTTTAGGTTAGGCGGTTACCTAATGCATTTTAGTAGTAGGCAGAGTCCGAGATATTGGCGCAGAGTTTCTGTGATGCCGCATCCCGAGAGAGAAAAAAAGGTTTATGTTTTGTTTGTTTGTCTGCTTGTTTGCCCTGCCAACCAGAGGCATCCAGAGATTCTCGCTTTTTTACTAAAGCCAAACAGTGTGATAGATTTTCTTTCTTTTTTTTCCCTAGACATTTTACGGTGAAATCCCTCTCTTTTTTCCTCGCTTTCAAGTCAAGGTCAGAATCCAAATCAAAACCAGCTACGGTATACTGTACTGTCCAGGTACTTTGGCCGCCCGCAAACCGCCCGCCAGACCACAAGTACCCGGCACTTCCCGACCCCTCCAAACCCCAAGCGGCGTGCAAGGAAAGAAAGTCCCTAGCGCCACCCCTCTCTTAGTGGCCACTGCCCCTTCCGCCCACATCCATATCCTAATTCCTGCTGCCCAAAATTTTCTTAGAACCTCCTCTCCAACCCTCACCACTCCAAAATCATCCAGTGGCCGGTGGAATTTCCCTTCTCACCTGGCCCTTTTTTCTCCCCTCACAGCATTGAGCATCTTCTGCAGCTTCGGTAACAGAAGATCGATTTCTCTGCTCATCCCTAGACGCCGCGCGGGATCGTAGCCAGTCTACGGTCGTTTCCCCCACCCGGTCGCTTTTTTTTCTCGTCCTCCGTCTCGATCCAGGCTCGCCCCCCCGATCGAACGAAACGAAGCAATACCCTCTCTTGAGTGTTCTTGATTTACTTCGGGAACAGTCCTTTTAGAGAGCCGTCAAGGATCGCCTCAGCTGATTCTCGAATACATCTGCGGAAACGTCGCCTCGGCTTTCGTTTATTTTTTTTTTTTGGCCCTCGCTTTTGGCCCCGCCACCAACCAAAAAAATAAAAAATAAACACCAATCCTTCGTTTTCTGCATCGCGAATCGCCGCTCCCCATATGACGTCGCCTGCGAACCAGCAGACTCCGATCCCGGCGACCAACACCAACGCTCCTACGGCAACTTCATATGCCTCCGCAGCAGGTGCGCCAAAGAAGTCCGCTCAAGCGCCTGTAGTTGCGCCCGGCTCGAACCCCCCCTTGGTGGTTGGCTCCTCTGCCCCGGCGGCACAGAATGCTAAGGCTGCCTCATCGCCTTCTCCAGTAAACGGCAAACAAGCCGTTCCTCCCGCAGTCCCGGCCGTCGCCCGCGGCTCCTTCAACGGCTCCGGCCCCGACCACTTTCGAAAAGGCTCCGTCACCATGGCTGCCAACGGCCCCAGCGGCTACGTTCCCAATGGTGGCTCCATTGGTGGTGCCAAGTCTGGAATCCAGTTTGGCTACGACTCGCCCGCTATGGGACACAGCACTCCTCAGGTCGGCCACTCTGCTCCTATCCCGGTCCCCGATGCGAACAACAACCACCGAGTGCCCTCCCCCGCGCACTCTCCTGCTCCTATTCCGCAGCCCTCTGCTAGCGGTGGCCGACCTCCGTCTAGCCTGCAGCAGCCAACGAACCAAATGACCTTTGGCAGTCTTGGTAGCGATGGTGATGTAAGCTCCAATTCGGCTTTGGCCTTTCCCCCCTCATACTCACCCCTCCAAATCGATCAAGTGCTAATCTGTGAATGCTTCTAGCGCCACATGAGACAAGGCTCCGTGCCTCCCAACTCGAACCTGGGATCTCAGGGCACACACTTCCGCCGCGAGTCGAGCCATTCCGTACAGAGCGACAGCAGCCGTGGCAACTTTGGCCCTCAAAACAACCGCCAGAACCGAGGCTCTTTCAACCCCCATGCCACCCAGTTCAATAACCAGATGGGATTCCCTCCCAACAACCAGTTTCGACCTCCTGGCCAAAACCGCGGCATGCCTCCTCCTTTCCAGCCGGGTATGACTCGACCCTACCCGAACTCACCTCAACCTGCCCGGAGCCCTGCTCTCGCCACCCTCAACCCCTCGCTCCCCGGCACGCCGAACATGCCCCCCGCGACGATGCAGCCCAACATGGCTATGCAGAATCCTCCCGCATATCACTATCCGCCACCGATGGCAGCTCCTCATCAGCAACAAGTACAAGTACAGTACCCCTTTCCTGCAGTAGCCACCAAAATGAATTTAAAGCCCAGTTACAAAAAGACAAAAGGCCGTCGTGAGCACGACAGGTCTCTTGTTCAAACGGGACGCCCCTTGGATCCCGCGCGTGAGCCAAATACCAGCGATGTTTTGCAGCAGCAGCAACCGCAGCAGCAGCAGCAGCAGCACCAACGCCGTCCTGGTGGCAGTGGCCAGCGTGCAGATACAATGTGGCGTGCCCACGATAAGAACAACATGCGTCCGGTTTCTAGTGGAATTCCAAAGGACAGCCCTCCTCCCTATGTTCCCTTTGTCAACTCCCCAAGCCACCCAAATTCGCTTGACCTCTCTCCTGAAAACGGAGGATTTGAACTCTGGCTAACTTGGAAGAATCAGACTTTCGGTTTCCCCCCCCAGCAGATGAACCAGTTTGGCCAGCCTATGCCATACTACCCCGGCGGAATGCCCTACATGGCTCCTCAGCCCAACTCTCAAGCTTACAACCAGCAGTTCGCCCCCCCTACTTACCACCAGCAGAGCCACAGCATGTCCCGATCGCCCTCGCAGCCTGAGCGGCCGGTCAGCGCCAGCCAGCCCAGCCAGCCCGCCATTGTCTCATCCAACCCCGGAGCCCTGAACGCTCAGCCAAAGCCAAACAGCTTTATTAAGCCCAGGAAGAGTGCCGCAGTTCAAATTAAGAATCTTGCTGGTGAGGTTGTCGATACGTCAACTTTCAAGCAGCCGGCTTCTCCTGTGCCTAGCACTCATCAGACCAAGACTCCTCCTGTCGTCGCAACTTCAACTCCCCCACAACAGAAGCTCGACACACCCACTCACGCCCGCACGGACAGCCAATCGCCGTCAAAGACAGCTAAGGAGATTCAGGACGAATTGAAGGCCAAGATCCAGGCTGAGATTAGGGCTGGTCAAGAGGCCGCCGCTGCTAAGGCCGCTGCTGCTAATGAGCCCAAGCCCAAGGAAGAGGAAAAGAAAGAAGTGGCAGAGGAGCCAATGGTCGAAGTCAAGCCGGAGGTCAAGGCCCAGCCCGAGGCGGCACCCGAAGTCAAGCCTGAGGAGAAGAAGGCCGAGCCTGTCGAAACCAAGGTTGAGGCCAAGCCTGAGCCCCAACCGGAGGTTACCGTCAAGGTTGAGACGCCAGCCCCTGAGAAGCCCGCCGAGGCTGCTAAGACTGAGGAGGCCCCGAAGGCAGAGGAGCCGACCAAGACTGCCGAAGAGCTTGCTGATGAGGAGCTTGATCGAATCATCCGGGAAATGGAGGAAGCCGACGCCAAGCGTGAGGCAGAGGAAGAAGAGCGCCGTAAGAAGAGAGAGGCCGAGAAGGCAGCTCAAAAGGCGAACGAGGAGGCGAACCGAAAAACCAAGGCCGAAGAAGAAGACCGCAAGCTGCGCGAGCAGGAGCGTGAGATGGAGAGACTCGAGGAAGAGAAGGAGAAGCGACGTGAAGCCGCCGAATCTTCTGGAAAGTCCCTCTCCGTTGCTGAAGCCCTTGCTCAGATGCGTGGTGGCGATGAGGGCAAGAAGGACGAATCTGCTGAGTCTGTTGCTGATAAGCTCGCCGACATGAGCATTGGGGACAAGTCTGCCGATGCTGCTGGCCAAAAGGAAAAGCGAGTCGCCAAGCCTGCCGCTCTCAACCTGGCCCCTATCAAGACCAGCACCGTGGAGCCCCCTCAGCCCAGCGCTGCTCTCCAGTCTCTGAAGTCGGCTCGCTTCCTCCAGGTTATGGACCAGGATATTTACCCCGAAGGTATCAAGTCTCCTAACCCGGCCCTCAACGCCGCCGTCGCGAAGAAGGGCAAGACATTCAAATACGACGCTGCCTTCTTGCTCCAGTTCCAGAAGGTCTTTACTGAGCAGCCCTCGCTTCAGTTCCACCAGCAGATTAAGCAGCTGATTGGCGATGGCGATGGCAACCGATCTGCATCGCGCGGCCAGACCCCCAGCTCTGCCAGGCAGGGATCTCGCGGTGGAGGTGGTTTCCCCGGCGGCTCTTTTGGCGTCCCTGCTGGACGCACTCTGCCTCCAGGAACCACATCTGCCGACCGCATGGCGATTGCCAGTGGCACTCTGCCGCGGCCCCAGGTCAACCCGATGGCGTCTTTCCAGCGTCCCGGCGCTGCTTTCCCTGGATCATCTTCCATGTCTCGCACTTCATCCCAGAACATGCGCAACATGCCCAACTCCCCGCGCCAGTCCAGCAGATCCACTCGTGGTAGCCGACGCAACGACCTCGCTGCCAAGGAAGCCCAGGCTGCTAAGACCATGCCTCTTACTGCCGGCCAGGAGGTCAAGCCCATTACCATTTCTGCCACTGGATGGAAGGCTAGCAGCCTTGGCAAAGCCCCTGCTACCGCCGCTCCTCAGCCTGGCCAGCTCCTGGATCCTGAGACTGTTCAGCGAAAGGTCAAGGCCGCTCTCAACAAGATGACACCGGAGAAGTTCGACCGCATTGCGGACCAGATCCTTGTCATTGCCTCACAGTCAAAGGATGAATCCGATGGACGGACACTGCGCCAGGTCATCCAGCTCACCTTTGAGAAGGCCACCGACGAAGCCCACTGGGCTTCCATGTATGCCAAGTTCTGCAAGCGCATGCTTGAGACTATGAGCCCTGATATTCGCGATGAGAACATTAAGGACAAGAATGGCAACGTGGTCAGCGGCGGTAACCTGTTCCGCAAGTATCTCCTGAATCGATGCCAGGAGGAGTTTGAGCGTGGCTGGACGTCCAACCTGCCCGAGGCCCCTGCGGCCGAAGAGGCTGAGAAGAAGACTGGAGAGGCTGCTATGCTGTCTGATGAATACTACGCCGCCGCCGCCGCCAAGCGACGAGGCCTTGGTCTCGTTCAGTTCATCGGAGAGCTGTTCAAGCTGGGCATGCTTACTGAGCGTATCATGCACGAGTGTGTTCACAAGCTCGTCGATTATAAGGGAATGCCCGACGAGGCCGAGATCGAGTCTCTTTGCAAGCTGCTTCGCACTATTGGTGCCAACCTCGATGAGACCGACAAGGGCCGTCCTATGATGGACATTTACTTCCAGCGTATTCAGGGAATGGCCGATCTGCCCGAGCTACAGAGCCGTATGAAGTTCATGCTCATGGATGTCATTGATCTCCGAAGAGCACGCTGGGTGTCCAAGGAGGCCAACAAGGGCCCCAAGACCTTGGACGAGGTTCGCGCGGAAGTGAGTTTTAACCCCCTCCCCAATATCATCTCCTTTCCTTCGGAAATGCTAATCAACGTAAATTTAGGCCGAAGCTCAACAAGCTGCCAAGGCCCAGGAGGCGGCACGAACCAACCAGCGGGGTGGCCCTGGTGGTGGCCGCCCCCCTGTTGGCCGTGGCGATGCCCGAGGCTTTTCTGGAAACTTCAGCCAGCCAGTCAGCAACCAGGTTGGCATGGACGACCTCAGACGTCTGAAGGGCTCGTCTGTCAACCGAACCTCAAGCTCAAATGTCACCTTGGGCCCTGCATCAATGCTCTCCTCTCGTAGCAACAGCGGACGACGATTTGGACCTGGTGGCGCTCTTGGTCGTCCTGGCGATGACTCCAACAGCTCCTCCCGCGCTGGAACTCCTGGCCCAACAAGCTCTAATGCTTTCAGGTAAGCATTTCTCACTCCCCTTCATCCCCTATCAACACCCCATGCTGATACCTTGTTTCTCTCCAGCTTGCTAGCCACTATGGATAATGACCACCCGGCCTCCCCTCCGTCTGCTGGACCCTCGCCTCTCATGTCAAAGGCAGTTCCTGCCACTGACAAGAAGGACAATGAATAAAAAGACTCTTTTCTTTATTCTCGGTGTCTTTGCATTTTTGGGGGGGAATAGACTCGGCGGGGTTGTGTTTTTTTTCTTGCATTTACAAGGCTTTCATGCGACGTCTTCACTAAAAGTTTGAGCACGCATTTCACACGCGATACCTTTTGCCCCATAGACCATTTGACCAAACGAGTGGACAGATGTGGCCTCCCTCAAAGAAGAGGAGATCGGGGGCACTTTTCTCTTTATTTTACTTTTTTTTTACTGTCTCCGGACTAGGGATTCACCATGCCTTTTTATTCATGATTGTGTTATACCTTCTTCTAATGTCCCTTTGGTGTGCTCCAATTCTTAATGTTGAGTGGCTCGGAAATGTGAGAAAAATAAGGACTCAGTTGATGTCATCATCTGCCAGCACAAAAGGGTCATTGTGAGGAAATTATGGACGCAATGCCCAGCTGTCAGTGATGGGGCCAATCGGCGAGATGAGAGAATGCCCACACCCGAGACCTGCGAAGGGGGATGAAAACACAAAATGGGATGCGTCATGTTTGGAAGTTGACGAGGCTTAACATGGAAGTCAAGAGGCTCATGGTGACAAAGGCAACTGGATGGCTACTTGTTTGCCACAAAATGATGATGTATTTACGAGGGAGTGGGGGGAAAAGGGAGGGAAGAGGCAATTCGGAATGGAATATGGTTGTGGTTTTACAATGGGGGGGGGAAGAGGTCTTGATATCTGATATTTATCCCTCATGTTGCCTTTAAAGCCGTGTTCTCCTTTTGCAGGCCTGTCTTTGTTTTGTCACCGTGTGCTTGCTGTGTGTACTTTGATGGACGGGACGGGACATTTGGGTGATGGGCTTGGCTGAGCGGCATGAGTACCACGTATATTGACCCTTTTCTTTTTAACTCCCCTTTAATTCTCTATTCTAATGAGAGATGTATGTGGGGGGATGAATAGGAGAAAAGAGAGGAGGGAGAAAGGGAAAAGTAAAAATGGGGGCTTTGAAGAGTTTTTGAAGGTAGATATAGTACTTTCATGTCGATGAGTGATGTTTTGGTAATTGTGCTATTTGATCTGATGAGCTACGGAACGGACCGTTTGTCATCTATAGTATGGGTATGGATAGTTTTTCAAAATTGTTCATTGACTCTATTCACATTGTTTTGCTCATGTCTTACATGACATCTCGTGTATACAATATTCAGTTCTCGTTTCGATTACAATTGTATAAAACGTCTCCCTAGCCAAATAAACACGGCAAAATCCCATGTCTTGCAATCTTGCAACACAAAGACAGGCATCCAAGTCCTAAACTCCAAAGCGCCTATGAATCCTCATCTCTCAGATCCGCATATCAATGATCTTGCCCTTCTTTTCTTTTCCCCATCATAGCCAACAACACCCCGACTCATGCTACGCAAGATATGTTCATCCTTTGCAGAAAGGATTACATAATATAAACATCCCATCATGACTTGTATTTTCCCCCCATTCACTTCTCATGAGGCAGCAGCAGGGGCAGCCGAGACAGCGCCCAGCATCTTACTGAACCCAAGCTTTGCAAACAGCGTATCCATGGCGACCCATTGTCTACCGCACTTATCCAGGTACTTGTCAACAACGGCCTTGACGGTCGTAAAGCGTACACGGTTGTGCTCCACCAAAGCCCGGATCTTCTCTCTTTCTTGACCCGTCAAGTCATTGTTGGCATCAAGGGCTTTAGCCTTAGCCTTGTCTACATCCCACAGACTGGCAAAGTAAACGAGCTGGTTATAAATTGCCTTTTCGGTATACTCGTAATGCATATTGCCAGCACAGTCGCGTGCCAGACCCTTGGGTCCCATACAGCATATGCCGTAGACGCTCATCTGCCGAGTGCGATTACCGCACTGAGGGTCATCGCAGACAAGCCAGCCTTCGTAGTACCGGGACGTCTGGAGGCGAACTGCGTGTTCAACCTGCGCTACGACAGACAGCGTAGGGATAACTGCGCCGCAGCCGGGGCAGATGACGCCTGACGCAGTGACGCGATCAGGGGAACTGGTGAGGCCCTCGAAGGCGGATGTAGCTTTGCATTTGCGGCAGCGGAGAGCGAGGCGTTTACAATCGACGAAACGGACCTCATCGGGAATCTGAGACTCGAGAGGGTGGATTTCGAGATCGTCACTTGTACCGCTCTGCTGTGTTTGAGTGGAGGTATACCGACGAACGTCCAAGCCCAGCTGTTCAGCAAGCTGCGATGTCGAGGTGCCCGCAATATTGGCACACAGACGCTCAACAGGCGGGAAGATTTGCTTGGCAATATACCAGTCCACATCGGGCTGCAGAGAGGGATCGGCCTTGAGATCTGGCGGAGCATAAGCACGCTTCGGCGCAGGCTCTGAGCTCTGGCTGGTTCCCGTAACAATGTAGGAAATCACATCACCCTTGCGAATGGTTTTACCCCTGGCCAAGTCGCGAAGGGCGACTTGCACTTGGGGCATGGAGTCGGCATTGGGATACTCCTTGGGACCCTTTCCAAGCTGCGTGTAGATGGTGTACTTGGGCACGGGGATCGCAAAGTCGCGCATCTTGGTGGCAATATCGCGTAGGTACTCGTGGATGCGGGCCACGGAAACTTCGATATCGTCTCCAGACAAGATGTCATCAAGCAGATGCTTGGAGACTTCCTTGGAAAGGGCGCAGTACTCACGACGCCTCATATCCAAACCTTTGACCTCCATCTTCTCGATAAATTTGCCATCCTTTTCAATGAGGTTAATGGCTGCATACTTCTTCTTGGCTTGCAGCAAGATGCGGCGGAACACATTGTCGATGTCAATTTCCAGCAGCCTGTACTGCTCGTTGACGGCCTTCTTGAACTCGTTGCCGACCTTGAAAGCGTCTGCAACGTTATCAACGTTGGCATTGATCATGACGGAATCCGTGTCACCGTAAATGACTTGCAGAGATTTGCTCTCGGCAAGATCCTTGGTGCTGCGCAGAATTTCTCGGCCCTTGTGCGTGGTCAAGATGGCGAGGGGGCGAGCATAGAAACGAGATCGAGTATATCCCAAACAACCGTACATGGAGTTGGCTGTGAGCTTCAGAGCCAGCTGTTTAATGTCCCATGTGGCAAGCTCTTCGGGTGTGGCCTTCTTATCCTTCATCAGATTCTTGACTTGGCGACGACGACTGACGAGCGTAGCAATAAGTCTAGGTAGAATGCCCTGATCTTGGTTAACAGGCACTTCGGGGACAGCGTCCTCATTTTCAGCCTAAGCGATTTAACGTCAGTAAGGGCCACTTTGGAAAAGAAATATTTACGAATGCTGCTTACCGATGCTGTTCTATCCACAGTGGTGAAGCAAATGTTAAACTCCTGGATAATGGAAGGATAAAGAGAGTTGA
Source organism: Trichoderma virens Gv29-8 (assembly GCF_000170995.1). Classification (NCBI taxonomy): domain Eukaryota; kingdom Fungi; phylum Ascomycota; class Sordariomycetes; order Hypocreales; family Hypocreaceae; genus Trichoderma; species Trichoderma virens. Next base: position 153,378 of record NW_014013676.1, read on the forward strand.
AATCCATGACAAGGACAAACTTGTCATAAAGGCCCTTTTCTGGCTCAAAAACAAGACCACCCTTGTACTTGTCCTTTTTCTTGCCATCGCCTCCTTCTTCCTCGGCATTTTCCTCTTCGGCCTTTTGCCGTCCTTTGAATGTCTGCTTATCTGGACAGATGTACTTGTTGCGATGAAATTCGTGGAGGAGAATGTACTCGTTTCGCTCAGCGCGGGTACCAGTCAAAGTACGAGCCCAAGAGTTACCGGCCAAGTTCGTCAAGACCTTGGTGAGAGGCAGCAGCTGCACACTGACAGCTAATGCGGCAATGTAGTGTGTGTCAGCTTCCATATGAGTAACGTAATCCATGAGGCCCTGGCTCTCCTTAGCCCAGGTGTTGAGAGCAACTTCGTTGTCGACATCACGACGACGGTTGTCACCTGTGAGATACAGGCTGCACATTTCCGTCAAGCTCCAAGTCTGACACTTGAACATGGCAGACTTTCCTGCATCATTGGCAAGATCGCAAAGCAATCGGCCAGCCATGACCTGACGCTCAGCAAACACGTTGCCCCCAGTCTTTCCAATGGAAGAGGGCCACTGAGTTCGCCGCAGTCTTCCGAGCCTTGACCACTGATGGACCTTTTTCTCAAACAAACGATTCAACAGCACACTGTAGTCAACGCCTTCTAGCTGGTGACCGAGAATGACATCAGGATCCGCTACGTCAACCTGGGCTAGGAAAAAGCTCAGGAGATCAGATTCTTGTTTCTTCAAGATGAGACCTCTGTCTCTCTTCTTCACTAGCGTATCAAAGCCCATGGGAAAGGCCTGTCCGTGAGGACGAATGACGGTAAACGTTCTACATGGAAGTTTCTCGGCGGGAGTCGTATCACTGAGAAGCACCTTGTCGTAGATTCGCGCACTGATGGCAAGGATCTCCTGCTTGTTCTCCTTTGCATTGAATGTTGTTCGGAGAGCGATGCTCATCAGCGTCAGCGGGGGCATATCCATGTTGTCGGAGTCGCTGATGGTCGACACCATGTTAGGATGTTCAGCCAAAACCTCGAGCTTGCAGTGAGAAGCATTCTTGATAGCGCCAAAGTCAGCATCCTGGATCTTGAGCCAGCAAGGACCCATGATGTTCTTCCAAAGAACAAACTGCTCGAATAGAGCAGTGTTGGTGCCAAAGACATGGGAAAAGGTCTCTCCCTTTGCATCCATGTTGATTGCGGGTTCTAAAGAAAACAACTGTAGTTAGTAGGCTGTTCGCGCACCATATTGGCTCATGACGTACTTGTGTAAGGATACAAGAGTTTCATGTACTCTGCCTCCTTGGGAATCTCCGGCAGCTCAAAGGCATATTTCCGCTCGCACTTTTTGATCTTGTACATGCCAACGTTCATCTTGGTCATGATCTCATCAACCTCGGTGTAAACATCCGTCATGTCTACTTCATCTCCCGTTTCTTCACCATCTCGGACACGTTGTTGTCGAGGCAGGAAATAGAGTTTTCTGAGAATATTGTCAATCTTGACAAAGCAACTGACATATGACTGTGTTTTCTTGTTCAGCACTTTGCCAAAGAGACACAGACTGCCGTTGACTTCTGTGTAATCGGTCCAGAAGAAGTTCAAAGACCCATCCGACTCGATAGCGTCATTGTGGTCTATTTTGCCGATGCCCCTAGACTCCAACAGGGGAGTATTGACAACGTTGAGCTTTTCTGTAAGTTCGTTCCAAGATGTAGCGTCTACTGAGGTGTCTGGAACCTTGATGGGGGATGAAGTTACTGCCGGCTCTTCCTTGATGATTTTCTTCACCGGCCGGGAAGCTGCCATATTTACACTGGCAACCTTGACAGCGCCAGCATGAGCAACCTCCATCATATCGTCATCGTCGTCACTTTGCGGCTCCTGCTTTATCAGAGCCTTGCGTTGGGCGACTTTGGCAGCGGGAGAAGACGGTGCTGGGTCGCTCATGGGCATATCGGCCGTAACCATAGGCTCGTCATCAATCAAGGGTGCGAGATCGTCGTCGTCGTCAAAACTTGGAGGTGCGGGCTCCGGTGACGGCAACCGAATGTCAACCCGCTTCTGCTTCTTGTAGCTGGGCTCTGGCGCAGGGGATAAGTCTCGAGCCCTGCGTCGTTCGCCGCCAGACCGTTCGACTTTGGACGCCTTTGGAGCCGGAGCAGGAATGTTGGCGTCTACCTCTCCGAGGAGGTCGGCAAGGAAGTCGTCGTCAGCCTTGGTTTTGGTAACCTGCAGTCCTGTTAGGCTGTCTGAAGGCTGTACAGCATGTTGAATGGGTGTGCCATACCTTGGGCTTGGGCTGCGCTTTACCGGCGCCTTTGGTAAAGTACTCGCTAATGCTGCGGTCGTTGGCATCCCGCTTGGCCAGCTCTTCCTCGCGGCTCTTCTTGGCTGCCTTGGTGATGAGCAATCAAACGACCAGAAGAGAAAACAGCTGCAATCCATCACTCACCTGCTTTGCTCGGCCTCCCACGCACTGGCAGTTCGTTCTCCCCTTCGCTGTCTGATTCATACCGCCGCACTCTGTCCCAGTCTTCGCGGCCGTCGTCGGCATAGCCCTCGCCATTGTCGTCGACAACAAAGTCGTCCTGGTTCAGGCGATCCCGCACAATCTTCTTGTATCCAGCCTCGTCCACCTCGTCATAGAGATCGTCGGCATCTTCGACCTGGTAGCTCTCAAAGGCCTTCTTGCCCGCTTGGCGGAGGGCCTTGAGCTCGGCGAGCTTTGCCCGGCGGTCGACCTTTGGCATGGCGGAGTGAGTGTTTGTTTAGGGTATCATGAAATCGTGAAGGAATGTCGAGTCGAGGCCACTCGTTTGTTGTGGTTGAAGAGAGAGAGACGGAGAAAGAAAGGCGAAAATGAAGCTGCTCGAGTCCCAATTGTTTGTTGGAGGGTCCGCCTGCGAGGTACCTCCCACATGCCCTAGCCAGCATACACTGATCAGGTATCTCTAAGCCTGCAGGAAGCGCGTCTTTACGCGTGAGTCGCGTTGTTACTCGACACGCTAAATCGCTACCTTAATTAATTGGCAGCACCAAAAGTGACGTGGGGCAGCTCACAGAGTGGGTGGTCTATGCATCCAAGCGGCGATATCCATTTATCGAGGCCGAACGTCTCATGCCGCCAAGCTGTATATGTAAGTGATATATGCAAGTCCACGGCTATATTTCAAAGAAGACAAGACCAAATTAGGATGAAACTAGGGACGAAATAAAGTAGAGATGCGTAATATTCTAAACGAGGCCGGGGATATCTTGTCACGCCACCAGGATATACAGAGGTTGCTCTATGTCTAAATCATACACTCATAACTCTTACATGCCGTACATGTATAGTAAAACCCCCTACATCTACCTTCTGCTGTTTCTGTTGTCGCTCCACGATCTCCTTGGTCGCCTCTCTTCTTCCACCTCACTACTTCTGCGGTTGCTCCACGAACTCCTTGGCCGTCTCTCCCCTTCTTCCTCCCCGTTTCTGCGGTTACTCCACGACCTCCTTGGTCGTCTTTCTTCTTCCGCTTCCGCCTGCTTCGATGTATCCCAGACAAAATCACCGGCTGGCCTGAACTCAGTACTGAATTTGTCCTCTCCACTGCCCTCCTCTCCAACTTCTCCAGCTGTGTCTCCCTGGAGAGGCTTGCGCAGGTTGGGCTCCCTATCTTCACGATCCGAGTAAAACTTTTGAATCTCACGATTTATTTTCGCTCCCACAGCGCGGAGGTCCTTTGCGTCACTCTCGGCAAGCATCTTTTCGTTGATGACTTTGTTGAAAGCGCTAAACATGTGGCGAGCCAAGGCGATGACCTCACGCTGGCTGTTATACAGCGCCCCCGTGTTAGAATCGTTGCCTTTTGCTTTCTCTTTAAAGAAGTGATAGTGAACTTTCTTATAAGGTTCCCAGAGGTGGGCAAGGGCTGTTGTTATTTGCAAGCCATAGTCACGCTTGGCGTCTTCTTGGTTGCCCTGTTTGAGTTTCTCGCGGAACTGAAAGTGGCTGACCAGGGCAACCCGCAAATACAGGCGAAGGGTATGAAGATCTGGCACGGAAAGGCGCTCGAGCATAGAGTCAAGCACTCGATCTGCGTTGGCAATGACATTGGGGTTGATGTTATCGCGGACACAGGTCTCCATGGCGATGCGGTAGTGCTTGGCATCAATGTATTCGTCAGGCATCAGGCTCAGGATCGAAGAGGCGTGGCCACTGGCCTTGGCGACTTTGAGCATGCCAAACATGCGCAGCCAGTTGTCGTTATCCGGTATCACACCATAGTAGCGGACCAGGAGATTCCAATACTTGATGCCGCACGTCGTAAGCTTTGATGAGGCCAGGGTTGTGAGGACCAGAGCGAGGGTATTTCGGCCAGGGACAGCATAGACAGCTCTGGTCGAAGGCACCTTCTTTGGGGCGCCAGTAACAGCAATCTTTTCCATCTGAGTATCTTGGAACGCGTCCATGCCAGCCTCCTTGGCCAAATTGGGTATGCTCATGGTCTGGTATAATAAGTCGAGCACCTCCTTCTTCTGTTCCTTATTAGGGGCGAGGAGTAGAATACGGCCCATGGAGCACACCAGCTCCTCGTCTATGACCAACTGGGCCTTTCTCCACTTGTCAATGACTTCAACCCAGATGCTCTTGGCACGATCCACAGCCTTTTGCAGGTTGGCGGCTTGCTGCTCCGGCGTGATGTCATCCACAGCAAGGAGCGCTTGATGTCGCAAAGCATTAAAGATGGTAGTATACGTGTAGGGCGTGGGGGCGCGAGTAGAGTCATTGGCTGTGTCGGCTATCAGGAACATGGAGTCAAGGTCACCGGCTCTTGCGCAAACATTGAGCACAGCGTTCATATGGATCGAATTGGGCTGTAGCCGCTTGTCGTTGAGGAGAATGTTGTAGTGCTTGACAGCCTCTGCGACGGCAATCTTTGGGTGTTGCGACTGGGCGCAGCCACGGAATATGACGGTAAAGGTCTGGACATTGGGTAGCTGCCCTCTTTTTTTCATCTAAACGGGTTGCTATTTAGCGCATTGCAAGAGTTGGGGGAACAATTTCTAGTCACTGACATCGTTGTAGAGCTTGATGGCGTTCTTCAGCTGCTGCTTGCCCAGCAGGTAGTTGATGAGGTGGTTCCACGCAACAACAACCTGCTGTTCTTTGCCGGCAGTCTTGGTGAGGAGCAAGGCTTCGTCAAACCTGTCCTTGGAGAGAGCTTTCTCCACGTACTGGGCAATTTTCCAAGGATCGTCCATATGCTGCAGCTCTTTCTTGACAATGCGCTGCAGCCGCTCAAAGTTCTTCTTCTTGGAGGCTTCTGAATCGACGGGCTCTAGAACAAGACTCCGGGGAGCGTCGGTCTGTTCAGTGCTTGGGACGGCAACTGAAGCATAATGCCTGCTGGTCTGTGGAGGAGCTGGTAGAATTCCAGATGCTGTCCAGATGCTGGCGGCTTCGGCGAGGGGTCTGCTGCGAGACGAAGCTTGCACGGCACGGCGCAGGCAAGCGGCGCAGCCAACCAGACTTTGCGACATTGCGCCTAGGGGACAGAATTAATGATAATAAAAAATCAACAGGACACCTGCCTAGCTATTGTCGCCTCATGGTGTATACGAGTATGTATAGCATCAAAAGAAAATTGCCTTGGATGCTCTACTGTAAAAACAATAGTGGGCTGGCCTTATCTTATCGGCCACGCACTAGACAGGGATATCCCGCCCCCAAGCCCGCTAAGCCATCCACAGCTTAGCGCTGCATCTCCGTCAGCCTCTCTTCTGCCTCCAGCCAATCACATGCCTCGGCTTCCAAGTCAAGCCCGTCCCAGAGTTTCCATTTCAGTCCCATTTCAGTCCCCCTTCAGCTTTTAAACCAAAAGGAACAGACGCGACAAAAAGTGGCCAAAGCACCCTCGTCCTCTCCATCTTGTCCACCTTGCCGTCTTCCATTCTTTTCGCATCTCTACTCTACGCTGAACAAATACCCCAGCAGTCTCTTTACTCTTTACAGCCCCTGCACGACAATCATGGCGCCCGTGGCCAAGGAATTCGAGCGAATCATCCATACCGGTACGCACATGGCCGTCGCGCGCGCAGACGGAAATCCGCATCCGCATCTCTCGATACCACCATCGTGAGCCCGACCATTACTTACTGACGGCCTGCAGCCCGAGAGCGCAAGAAGAATGAAGCCCTCGCCGACAAGATCTTCTCCAGGGGCCGTCGCCAGAGCGCGCCAGCCAACTCCAAGGCTGCGCAGCCCGGAGGATCGCTCGCCAGCCGTGTCGGCGTCAAGAAGGTACAGATATGACATGGACGGGCAATTGCATCTGGCATCTGCCTCGGACGAGGACAAGACGGGGCTAACCTCCTGACGAATAGGCCCAGCCTCAGAACAAAGCCACAGTTGCTGCTCAGCGCCGTCGAGCAACCATCCCTGCCGGCGACGTCAACGGCGAGTGGACTCACGACCTCCACAGCTCCGTCAACCGCCCCAACACCTCCGCCAACGTCCCTCTCAGCTCCCGAATAACCCTCCCCGGCGCCGCCGGCAATGGCGCCCCTAAGAAGACAGCCGCCCAGAAGAAGGCTGGCCGGCTGGCCGCCGCACTCGACCGCATGGAGACGGACGATTCCGTCAGGCAGCAGGTCAACGTTGTCAGGAATGGCAAGTCGCAGAGGCCGGATGCCGGCATGACGATCCGGGGACTGGCGGGTCCGTTTGCCATCATGGGACAGAACTTTGCGCCGGGAACGACGGCCGCGGATGTCGAGAGTGCCATGACGCCCGTGGGTGGCGAGATGATCAGCTGCGAAATCGTCAAGACGCAGCCCTTTATGATTGTCGAGATGGTGTTTGCATCAAGAGAGGGAGGAGAGAGAGTAATTGAGACGTTCAACAACAAGACTGTAAGGCTTTGTTCTTCCCTTTTTGCCCTCTTTGGCGCCCCGTTACTAACAACCCTCCCCTTCAAGGCCGACGGCAGAATTCTCAAAGTCTACGCCAAGCCAGGCGGCTACAAACCAAGCCGCGACTCACCCTCGGGACGCCAATCATCGTCAACCCGCGACCAGGTCGTCGACGGCTCCATGGGCTTCCCCGACAACGACCTCATGGACACGGAGAACGTGCCCCCCTCGACGAGGAGCAACAGGCTGCACTACAACAACGACGGCGGCAAGAACAACTCGCTCAACAAGCGTGGCCGCGGGTTCCAGAGGGGCTCCTCCAATAACGGGCGATAGAGCCGTTCGTCGTCGAGGGAGTACTGGGGGAGGAGATCTGTACCATATTGAAAAATCCCAGTTTGAAAAAAAAAAAAAAAAGCCCAAAATCTCTCCTCCCCGGTGGCGGCTTTTTTTCACTTCTTTGTTTGTTTTAGGATACAACGGATCTGGGATAAGGGATAATTGGTGAAATAATTGAGCGTTTTTATTTTTTATTTTTTATTTTTTTTTATTCCTTTTCTTTTTTTCGGGGCAACTGGTGTGTCATTGGCAGCGTTTCAGTGAGGTGAAATTGACTTTTTCGCTGCAGCTGGTGCTTGCAATCAAGGCAGGGCGGTATGAATGAATGAAAACAACAAAAAGCAGATTTCATGAGGCCAAATATATAGAAATACGATCCATTGCATATCTTGTCTTTTAGATCCTAGAGTATCAAGAAGTTGTTGCACGATGCAGCCAAGACTCAACTACACTGACAAAAACATACAACTCCCCCAAGCAAACACAATAAAAAAAAAATCATCACAAACAAAAAGCTTTTCAATGCAACAAATAGTATTCAGATGATAATATTCACAAAATTCCGCCCACACCCCCCCCCCACCGCTTTCCATGACAGGTATCAAAATCGCCACCTCGACTTTACCCTCCTCCATCACCACTCTGCCAGGCCCAGGATATATAACCAACAAAGAGACCCCCCTCCCCCTTTAGCAAAAACCTCACTCATGCTCGGAACCAGACGAAATCGAAAACTGAAAAATCCATGACCAAGAAGGGGGGACAATGAAAAAAACAAAAAAAAAAAGAGAGAAGCGCAAAAACAAGGATGGGAGACACAAAAAGAGGCAGCAAAAAACGAGCAAACAAAGAAAGCCATATCTACTAAACCCATGCCATCCCATAGTCCTCCAATTGCAATTTCTCTCTCTCTTGTTTTTCTTCTCTCCCCTCCCATCTCCTTCTCCTTCTCCTTTGCCCATCTTTATCCCCCCTCCAAAACACACGATGCAGGACAAAAAAAAAAAGGACAAATTTTGCATCCTACCGTGACAAAACCCCCCTCATCCCTCCCCCCATCTTGAAGAGCGAGAAAGAATTCTCTGCAAAGCACGTAATAGAGCCAGTCTCGATTGCAGATACATACAAGGAATAACGAGAAGCGACAACGACACCGAGGCAGACACCAAGTAGTCGTACACGGGTAGGAACATGGCTGATCCCACAGATAAAATAGAAACAAGCAAAGAAACCCCATCCATTCCACCGATATGCAGATTACGGGCAGTCATCTTACGAAAGAGGGGTTGCCTCTGGTTACGTAAAGACTGCAAACGCTCTTCCTCCCAGTCCAAACCCATGTATATCATTAGTGACGTGTGTCGCAGGAACAGGTCCAGTGAGCGGCTCGGGTATGAGGCTTGTGCTGTGGGGGATTCAGAGAAACATCCCCCTGTCACCGCAATGGTATCCCCCTTGCGACTAGAAACACACCAACCTCAGTAGTCATATCAATGGCAAGTTCCCACTCGTCACGACTCTCTTTCAAGCCATCGGCGAGTGCCCTAAAAAGAGCGGCGGATCCATGGAGCGTAGCGCCTATGCTCTGATATTAAAGACGGACGTTTGTCTTTTATAGCGCCCAGTCACTTGGCCATAATACCCACGTAATTAACAAAACTACCACAGTCCGAGAGACTAGATTTCCTTGACTTCGGGTGAAAGGTAAGAGGAAAAAGGACGGGCTCAATGCCATGGATTCTGGCTGCTGCCCATAAAGCCCTCTTCCAATGTTCGCTCTTCCAGGTTACGAATAAAGTCCCGGTTGCTGCGGGCACCTCCCTGTTGAACCCGGCTGCCCCGTCTTCCGGCACGGCCGGGTGCGTTATCCAACCCCTCGCCGGTTGGTGGATAGTATGCTGGGCTGGGCTGGAGCCGGATGGGCTGGCTCGGGTCAAGGTGGCTGGCGACTCGTTGTAAAGCGGGAGGGATGCCGCTTTGCTGCTGCTCCATGGTCGAAGCCCGCTGTCTGTTCGTTCTCATGCCGCCTTGCTGATACATATTGGGCTGTGCGGGGTTCGAGTATTGCCCCGACGGGAGCTGCTGGGGAGGCTGTGACATGACCATTTGACCATACTGGCCGGTCTGTGGCGGCCCGTATTGAGGGGGGACGTTTCCATGGCCAGCGCCAGGGTTATAGACGGCGCTGTTAGAATACAGAGGAGCTGGTACATGGCTAGAGGGTTGGTACTGCCCACCACCCATGGATGACGCATATGCGTTTTGCGCAGAGTTGGCTTGTGCCTGGGCCTGAGCCTGTGCTTGAGCTTGAGCCTGAGCTTGAGCTTGGGCCTGTGCTTGCGCTTGAGCCTGGGCCTGGGCCTGAGCCTGGGCAGCCTGAGCTTGCGCCTGCGCGGCTCGTTGCTTGCTGAGGGCCTCGGCTTGCTGCTGTTGCTGGGTGCCGGGAGCTGGTGATCGGTTGAGGGAGCTTGACTTCAGGTTCATCGGCGGGACAAACGGCCCTGTGTATTTTTGTTGCGTGATGAAGGGGTGGAGTTTTGCCTGCTGCGGCGACCACCGTTCCAGAGGGTTGATGTTAAGCAGGCCTCTGACGAAGTCGATGAAGGCGATGCGATTGTTCATCTCTGCATCAATGTTAGGTTAGTTTGAGGAATCGCATATAAGTGGTTTTAAAAAAGGCCGTCTTTTTCCAAAGATTTCTCACCTCGGTCGATTTCGCTCTGCTTCATATTCTTGCGAGGCATGGGATATGACTTGATAATCTCGGGCAGCGTATTAGCCTGGAAATACTTCTTACTAGGTTGTTCCTTGGTGTTGTGCTCCCGCGAATACTGCTCCATGCTCTTCATGTGGTATGTCCGCCTGCCAAATTCATCCTGCCGCCTTTCGAAAAACTCGAGGCCCTGCTTCCCCATGTCGATCATCCAGTTGGGCGGGTTGCCAAGCATCTCGACAATTCGAGCAATCTGGTTGTACTCTGACGAGCCGGGGAAGAGAGGAAGTCCCAGGAACAGCTCCACCACGATGCAGCCCAGCGACCACATGTCGATGGCAGACGAGTATGGCAAGCCCAGCAAGACCTCAGGGGATCGGTAGAATCTGGATTGGATATAAGTGTAGACCGTCTGGCGCTCGTCGCATGCCGAGCCAAAATCGATAATCTTGATGATTGGGCTCTCGAGGTTCTTTAGCAAAATGTTTTCCGGTTTCAGATCACAGTGGATCAGCCGAGCTTTGTTGAGGAGGGCCAGGCCATTCAGAAGCTGCTGGGCGAAGACGCGGACCAGAGTTGTGCTGAGACCGCGGAACTGGTTCTGCTTGATGAGCTCGTACAGGTTGACGCTGAGCAGCTCGAAGACGAGGCAAAGGTGCTGTCGGTGGATGAAGGTGTCTTTGAGTCGGAGGAGATGGTGATCATCGTTCTTGTCGAGCTTCGTATTGAGCTTTTTTTTTTTATCAAGTCAGCACAAAACCAACCATCGTACATGAATGGAGGGGGGAAGAGCATACCAAGTCGAGCACGGACACCTCCATCATACTCTGGTTGAAGTAGGCAGTGCGGTTTTTGATGACCTTGACGGCCACGACCTCTTGCGTCTTGAGGTTCTGGCACTTGACGACCTGGCCAAAGGTTCCCTGGCCCAGCACATCGAGGATGAGATAGCGATTCCTACAAGAAAGTCAGAGGAGATGTAACGACAACAAAATGAGGAGAGGAGTATGTTTACGCACTTGTGACCAGCTTCTTCAGAGCCCAGAATGTCGTTTACATAAAGGATGTAATCGCTATCCTCGTTGTCGTAGCCATCGTTTTTGGTGCCCTTGCTGGGCTTCGTCAGGACTCGGCGAGGGTTTCGCGAAGACTCGTACTTGAAGCTCGGGTTGCAGATGCGGTACGTGGCAGGCAGATGCAGCGTCAAAGCTTGGAGGGGCTATATCAAGGTTGGAGAGACGGAGTTAGAAGCTGTCGGGCAAAAACAAGGGTATGGTGGCAGACTAACGCTGATGAAGCCGCCCTCTGGGTTCGCTCGCCTGAAGCGCGGCTGCCTCGTGTTCTTGGGCTGCAGCTCGGCGGGCGACTTGATCTTCTTAAACTCGGGCACCGCCTTCATCATGGGGGGGTTCGGGCGGCGAGGGGCCTTGGAGTCGCTGAAGGAGCCGTCGAGTGTGGCCACGGCAGACGAGGGGTAGCCGTCGTGGGCGTACGAGGCAATGGGGGGCAGCTGGGGCGCGCGGCCAACATAGTACTGGCTCGAGTAGTCGGCATTGGGCGGCGTCTGCTGCGACGGCGAGCTGGTGTAGGCCTTTGAGTAGGGCGACGTGGGCGACAGGGTGTCCATGGGCGAGTATCGCTGGGCGGCAGACGACGGCTGCTGCTGGTGTTGCTGCTGGCTCTGCAGCTGCTGGAGCTGGAGCTGTTGCTGGTGCTGCTGGTCCTGGGGCGTGTACAGGCCCGACGAGCGGGTGCCCGACAGATGGGCCTGGTGGTGCGGCCTCATGGGGTACTTGATGCCGGCGTGGGCATCGTGGGCGTCGTGCATGGCGACGTCGCCGCTGGTGTCGCGCACGGGGGCGGTCGCGAGAGGCGAGGTGGCCGGGTTGAGGTTGATGCTGCTGGAGGAGCCGTGGTGGGCGCTGAGCTGCTGCTGCGGCGGGTAGTGGTGCTGCGGCGGCTGGTGCTGGTGCTGGTGCTGGTGCTGGTGCTGGTGAGGCAGCTGGTAGTGCAGCTGGTGCGGCAGCGTGTGATGCTGGTAGGGTTGGCGGTCGTAGCTGGTGCTGCTGTGGGTGGAGGACGAGTTGTTCAAGTTGTTGTTGTTGGGGTTGGAGTTGTTGTTGTTGCTGCTGTAAGGCGAGCCCGAAGCGGCAGCAACAGCAGCAGGCGGAGCGGATGCAGACGCAGACGCAGACGCAGAGCCAGACACGGCAGACGAGGCAGCGGCAGAGGCAGAGGCAGCAGACGCTTGACCGGCCGGGGCGTGGCCAGAGGAGGCGGAGGCGGGCAGAGGCGAGGGATAGTCTCGCGATGTCTGGCCGTTGTTCTTGTGTCGAGAGTCGGGGTACCACGACGGATTATCCATGGCGGGCACAGCGCAGAGGCGAAGGAGGGGCGTCAGCGGTCCAAGCAGCGGCCGACCGGGCCACACAGCACCTCCAGAGCGCTCAAGCGCTATTATTTCGCACCAGACGGTTGGTCAGCGCCGATTGCGTCCGCTCCAATGTCTTGCGACTGCGCTCGATCAACAAACTGAGTCGCAGCAATTGGGCGCTTGGTGGAGGCCCAAGTTCCGGGGGATGCGATATTGATGCGATTGATTGAGGGAGGCGATGGGACACACAGTGGGTAACGGGCTCTGGCGGGAATGGTCTGGATGCAAGGTTGGATCTTGATTTGGTGGCATAAGCCCAAGTCCAAGCCCAAGTCCAAGCCCAGACAAGCCCAGACAAGCCCAAAGCCCAGCCCAGCTATCGTCGGAGTATTAGATCCAATGTACTGTAGCAGCGCAGTGGTGATCAGTCTGGTGCGACTCTGACGTGCTAGCTGTACTGTAGCAGGTATCAATGTCAGTGGAGGTAATCAAATCGATCAGGGCAAAACAGAGAAGAAGAAAAAGAGACAAAGGGATTCGCTTCATTCGGGCTTAGAATTTGATGCTAGTCTCATTCTCTTCATTTTCCCTTTTTTATTTCTCTCTCTCTCTCTCTCTTTCTTTCTCTCAATTCAATCGTTCGCCGAGACCGAACACGTTTGCAACGTTAGTACGTACAGAACCAGCGCTCACGACCTCCACGCCTTTGTAGCGGTACCCAGCAGTTGCACCCGGCGCCACGGCGTGCTCGCTGTGCTTCAGTGCTGAAACGGGCTGCAATCGCTGGCCGTCCGACCGCAAGCACAAGTACCGCTACATGTCTTGACAGCCAGCCTGTGGCTTGGGCGGGGCGCTGCCCGTTGCCCAGGGAGCTTCCACTGGCTGGCTAGGCCGCGTCGGTACTAGCCGCTGCGACAAGTCACCGCAGTACCTGTACTTGCATGGGGGCATAGCTGAAACATGGACTCGAAGCATCAGCAGCAGATCTTTTAGCCTGTGCTGTAATACCGTGCAATCTGTGATGACAGCTCTCCGGTTACCTACCTAGTAGTAGGTGCTGATCTTTACTAGTAACTGTGTCGATGCCTATCTATCCAATCTCGAATCAATTGGATTGCTTGATTGCTCTTCAATGGCAGAATCCATATCAAAACATCGCCACCATGGCGGCACAAGTCAATCATCACATCACAGACAGGCAGACTCCATGTCTCAGACACCTCCAGTGCCCACTGCCACTAAACCATTCAAACAGCATCCACGTAATCCAACTACTCGTACAAGATCCATACACTGATCCATCCCTACCAGGTACATACAAGCTCACGAAACAAGGCCTGCAACGTATCATCCATTCACTCGCTGCAAAGTTCCCATGGCATGTACCTGTACCTCCACAACCAACTACAAGTAACCTGTAGCCTACAGGCGCCTTAGTACTGGTTCCACCTTGACCTGTTCTGCCAGTCAGCATCGCCCAATTGCTCTTCGTGCGCTGCGCCCAGCATCAATCACAAACCATCAACCGCTCGCAAAATCACCCTCTATCCATCCAGCGGCCCCCCCTTTCTCTTCTATTCTCTCCCATCTTCAAACGTACAGTAGCATGAAAAGAACCCCTTCTCTCATGATTTCATGTATCATGCCAGGTATCCCCCAGCGGCTACCAAAGGTACCCAGTAGTTCCACCAATTTTGCCCCCGTCGATTTTCCAAGATTCCCTGCTTTGTGCTCTTCTTCCAAGCGGGCTGACAACAGCATATGGATACCGGCTCGTCATGTCCCCTGCATATACTATGTATGCAGCTAGAATCGCCACCCAGCCATCATTTGCAATCCCTGAACGTCATGTCATGTGTAAATCGAGACCTCGCTCTTGTACGAGGCAATCCAGACAGAATACGAAAGAAATGCCTGCCAAATACACCAGTACATTCCCATATCCATCAAATGGCATACCTGGTAGTGCATGTGATGAGTGTACAATATGCGTTTTCATGAAAATTATCACATGCAAGTCCAAGAACCCCGCATATGTACCCTTGAATGGTACAAAAACTGCCCAGTATCAGACAAATGGTGCGAGCAGCTTGCATGTTGATGTGCTTCAAGTTTCAAAGAGCAAAGATCAAAGATCAAATATCCAAGTCTTGTCAGGATTAAATCCATCAATTGCTACATCCCTGTATTGACTAATCATTTACAGCCATATAAACAGCCTTCGCTCTCTTGGAAATAATCAGAGGCGAAAAGCATTCCGGCTACATACTCGCTCTCCCACTTGTGCTTGTCATTTTCCTTACACATATAAAATCCACATTATCTTTTTCGACGTCGCCGCAACGCAAAAGCTTCAGTCTCCTGTGGGAGAAAAAAGAAAAATCACAAGGGGGGAAACATCCCCCCTGGCTGCAAATGCTCTTCTCGGGATATCCAACCCTTCTTTGACACGATATGGTGATGCCACGCTCATTCTTCAAATCGCTCGAGACAAGAGAAATTCGTAATCATCATCATATGCGAACAGACAAAAAACAAGTAGGAAAGGGTGAGAAATAGAGAGAGACAGAGACAGAAAGAGAGAGAAATTACCTGCTCCAAATGCTCCCATGTGGTATCCCAGCAGGCGACGCTCGTTAAAGGAAGAGAAGGAAAGAAAGAAAGAAAAAAAGAGTAAAATAAAATAAAAATCATTCCAAACTTTTCGTTTCTCTCGTGCATAAAATGAAAACATTACACGGCAAAGGAGCAATGAGAGGAAACCCCTGGAAGAAACAACCTTTGGAAAATCACACTGGAAAAAAAAGGACGGCTGGTACAAAATGAGAAGAGCCCATATGGTGAGAATGGCAGTAGATAAGAGGGAGTGAGGTGAGAGGAAGATGACAAGAAGTTGGGCAAATCAACAAGAAATGGGGAGACAAGGAAAGGAGTATGATACGTCAAATGGTAAAAGAAAATGAGTCCCCCCTCAACCGTGAAACTTGTTCTCTCTCTCAACCCTCCACTCTTACAGCTTGCGACCCCATTCGCACTTCATTCCCGATGACTACGACTGATAGGCGCCGAAACCATTGTTGAAGTTTTGTCCCTGGTTTTGGTTCCATTGAGCATTGGGACCCTGGTGGCCACGGCCGTATCCTCCGGCGCTCTGAGGGCCACCATATCCCATGGGGGAGCCGCTGTATCCCGCGGGTGATCCAGCTTGCGGGCCACCAAAGTTGCCCTGCTGTCCGTTGTATTGCGCTGCAACAAAAACCACACGGTTAGCGTCCAATCTTGTAACCAACAACCATTGTCTTTGGCAACTTACCTCCATACTGAGGGTAGTACGTGGGAGTACCAGGGAAGCCCGGGGCCTGGGAGGTCTGGGGGCTGTATGGCTGTTGCTGAGGGTCAAACGATCCAGAGTTGGGAGTCTTGTCCTTGCCCCACTACTCAGTTATGTCAGTGATATGTCCAGCCATCCTTCGTCAATCAACTTGGAAAATAGGATGTACTTACGCTGCACTTCAATGGTCGGCCGTTGACGTTGTATCCGTTCATCTGGCAAATAGCCATGGCCGCGTTCTCGTGCGTGTCCATCTTGATAAAGGCAAAGCCACGGTCCGCCTGGAATCGCGATTCCACGACAAAGCCAAAGTTTTGAAACAGGGGGACAACGTCGTTGGGAGTGGTGTACGGGGTGAGGTTGCCCACATAGCACGTAGTCTGCCAGTTTGGCGTCTGCGCAAGGATCATCTCGTAACTAGCGATTCCGTGGGCAGGGAACTGGTGGTGGCCAAAGGGAGTGGTGGGAGTCATGCCCATGGCCTGCATCGCCTGCTGCTGAGCCATTGACGGCTGGCCCTTTTGGTTGGCCCAGTTGCAGCGGATGGCCCGCGATCCGAGCCACTCTCCATCCATGGAGCTCAGGGCCTTTTCGGCATCGGGCCGATCGCGGAAGGCCACAAAGCCATAGCCTCGAGATCTACCCGTCTTCATGTCCCACATGACGCGAGCTTCCGAGACGGAGCCAAAAGCAGAAAAGGCCTGGAGGAGGATATCATCGTTGACTTCGTTTGATAGATCGCCCACGAAGATGTGGAAGTGGTTCGACGTATCCTCTTTGCTCGTGGTGTTGGACTGATAGGCCCAGTTGACCCGGATCTCCTATATTTTTCGCAAAAAGCTGTGTCAGTGGAAGCCAGTTGAGGGGGGAATACATGCATGCAGGACATACGGATTGGTGAACTCGTCGGCCGTTGAGGGTCTGCATGGCCCTCTCCGCCGCACCAGGGTCATCGTACTCGACGAAGCCGTAGTTGTAGCCCTTGGCCTATATTGCACCGTTAGCAACTCGTGGGGTCCAACTCGGAAGAAGATATCCATACGTTCTTGTCAGGGATAATCTTGACGTTCTGGACATGGCCAGTGGTCTCAAAGATCTGACGCAGCACGTCCTCGGTGACCCGCTGATCCAAACCACCAACGTAGAGGGCCCGCTTGTTGGGCTCAGGCGCAGCTCGTCGGAAGCCGGTGGTCGGGGAGAGAATTCCACCAGCATCAACGCCAGATCGGGGAGAAGTGATGGCCGTCGGGATTGGGTTCGTGTTCTGCGGAATATGGAGGGGAGGCGGGGGGAGGTGAGTTGGGTTGCCTTGGCCGTTTTGGGCGGCAGAGGCACCCACGCCAGGCTGCGCAGAGGTCGGAACAGCGCCAGCGTCGGCCATTGTCGCGACTATGGGGATTCTGCGGAGAGGATCGTGTCGGGCACTCGAAAGGGGTTGAGGAAGCGGAGGCGCGCAGGGCGGTTGCGTCGGCGGCGATGGAAAGAGATGAGGAGAAGTCGGTAGAGAGGAGGGGTGCTTTAGGGGGGGGAATGCAACGAATAGACTCCGATCACGAGCTCGCTAACTATCGATGACGAGGGACAAAAACAGACGGAAACGCTCCCAGCAAGAGGTCGGAAGATGCTTGGAATAAATCGAGTCGATGCGATGCGAGGAGAGACTGCCCGGGAGAGCTTGTGGGAAGCTTGCAGCGCTTGTGAGGCGGGACAAGATAGGAACAAGACAGGGGACAGAAAACTGGACAAGAGCTTAAGTTAAGGATGCCGAGAGGGACTAGGAAAAAAGGAAATAAAAGAAGAAACCGCAGAAGAAAACGATAAAGGAAACGAGTCCCGCAAATCGCAACCAACTCCGCTACTTTCGTGCACACACAGCGAACTTTGTCTGAGGAAAAAAAGAGACAAAAAACCCGGCGTGTACTAGTTGGACGGGATGTCGAGGTGAAGGTTTGTGCTGGACAGGGTGGAGGCCGACTTTGATGGATTTCCAACTAGAGCGGCCTACCCTACAACAGGCAAGGTGCAGATTTTTTTGTGTGCTTTTCTGCCGAGAGGGGCGCGGCAGAACTGTGGGAGTTGGGAGAGGCCTAAGCTTTTTATTGTTCAATTCTGGGTGTCATGATAAGGATAGAGATAGGTGACTACTGGATGTTTGCATTGTGCCTGTTGGGCGGATTTATCTTATTCTGTTGTTGATGGTACTAACCTAATGTACTAACCACTACCTACCTACTAAGGTATTATGGCAGCAGGTCTAATACATGGCCTCGCAGGGAGGGGAGTTGATGCTCTATTTGTCACATAATTCGAGTCCTAGATACCTATAGCGGAGTATGGAGTTGCCTGTGCCCGACACCTCGTATTGCTCTCGAGGCTGGACTTGTCTCTTGTAGCAGTTGCAAAACCAATAGTAGGCCGTACCTAGGTAGGCAATCCGGACGAATACTCTGGTACTACCCTTGGAAACATGCGATAACTCTGCCTTTGTATTAAGAGCTATAGACACCATGGGGTTTATTCATTTGTTTTTTTTTTCTTCATTCTGTCAACAGTCAGGGAAATTCTTTCTCAATCAGTGAATCGCTGCACCAAGCTCTGCGCCTCGAAACGCCTGATGATGACTCTCGAGGTTGCCTTCTACTCAGCGCCACACCCGTTTCAGCGGCCTGCCTCGGCACTACCTTATTCTGCTGCAGTCGTGCCGTATCGATTGTTTACTTTGTAGACTTTTTATGACATTGCGGATTGTGTAAGCTGGAATTGTGAGACAAGCATTAACACGGCTGATTCGGCGCGCCACTCTGGGGTTGATAGATGGAGCACATGAGCTCTCATGGATGATCCCAGGTACCTTGGTTGCTTGGACAGCAAAGCAAAAACCCTGTCTTCCAAGGCGGCCTTTTACCTTTTTGTTTAATACGAAGTCGAGGCTGAATGAGCAGAGCACCGCCAAAGTTCACCCCCCTAGAGCTCCACAGGCTCTTATACTTTCAACAAGTGGCCCCTATCCCAAAGTTTTTCTCTTCCATGTTCTTCCAAGTGCCTACTGTAGGTACCTTATGTAGTGCAGCTTTAGCCGTTCTTCAGGAACAGGCGGTATTTGCGGGGAATTTCCGAGTCGCCTGAGCCACAGTTTGCGGCTTTGGATCGCGCGGAATACGGGATCGACAAGGCAGGCACAAGTACACTCTACTTAGATAGTTCGGTATTGGCGGCACCGAGCTTGGGAATCTTTTGTAGTAAGGTAGGTAGTTAGTCCTCTGTCCGTAGAAGAGCGGTGCTAATGTTAGGGCGGCGACGGCGTAATACCTGGACTAGGCACGGAAGCTGCCCGTAAAGTGTACCTGCTGGGCTGTAGCAAGACAAGTAGCGAGAACCTTCCTCAGCCACAGATCCTCACGCCTGGCGCACGCCACAGCCACAGCACAGCACGCACCCCTAGCCTACTAAGTTCTCCGAATGCCAGCCCTTCCAAACGTTCCCAAGCCAAGGGAAACAGAACCGTCTCACTCTCGACTTCTCACTTGCGCGTAACAATCACAACTTGTCTTTTTGTTGCCTGTTCTTCCTCTCTCTCTCTCTCTCTCTCTCTCTGCTATTCTCCCTCTTTTCTTCTCTGCTATTCTCCCTCTTTTCTTCTCTGCTATTCTCCTCTTTGCTCTGCTCTGTTCATCTCCCACCTCTCCATCCAATTCTGCCGTTAGCCCGCGCAAGTCCAAAAACCCATTGGGAGCTGCTCATCGACCCCCATCGAATCGCCACCTGCGTCCGCCTGGCCGCCTTTGGGTCCGCGCACCAAGAGGCTCACTTTGGCTGTGAATGCATCAACTGAGCGCCTTCTGCTGATTCAGGCATCTTCATCTTTGGCCTTTGCTGGTTGACTTGACTCTCTCAAACCGGCGGCTTCGGCTTTCACTCGCACTCGAAATCGCCAGCACAATGGCAACCTCAACGTCAACTTCGCCCCCAATGGAGCCGCTGGACGCCCTCCAATCGCTCATCAATGACGTTGTGAGTATTGTCCAATCACTTGTCTCTTCATTTTGACTCTGGCGCCGACTAATCTTCTTCTCATCATTAAGCTTATACAAACTGGCAAGGCTCTGCGGGCGTCTCGCAGGGACGCTCAGGGGAATCTGACGCACGCCTATGGGCCTTCGCAGTCAAAGCTGCCAGACACCATCGATCACTTTCACAATGCGCTCAACGAGCTGGAAAGTGAAATTGTAAGTGACGCCGCACTCTCTACCTGCCTCTCTTTATCTTCTCATGGTCCCCCCCTTTTGTCCATTATGTATTTTTCTACTTCTACTTTTTTACTTCCTCGTTACCCTCAATTACGCATCATTGACTCTCATCCTCCCCCCTTGGTTAGATTGGAGCCAAGTCGGTCTTGCTCAGAGATTACAATGAACTTCAAGAAAAGAAGAAGAAACTCTTTGCTCGGCCCGTCCCTCATCCCGTCGAGGCACAAACAAAGCGACCTCTAAGCATGGATATGCCCTCACCGCCCGAGCCAATTTTCAAGGACGAGCTCATGGCAGAGGATGCAGATGTGAAGCCGATGGCGCCATTCCCCAACATGAGCATCGATCTTGCGGAATCAGAGCCCATGGACATGTCCACCAAGGAACCCAATGGCCAGCAACCGCAGCAGCAACCTCCTCCAGGCGGCATGAACGGGCTAAACGGAACGACCAGTCCAGGAATCGTCGTGCCCGCAGCGGACCAAAAGCCAATTGCGGATATGCTTGCTGAACACTCTGCATCAGCGATGCCAGCCGCTTCTGGGATGAACTTTACTGACATGGAGTTCACTCTTGCGCCACCGTCGGGCAACGAGGTTTCCGTGCAACCCAACGCCTCCAAGGAGCCATCCTTCGATTTGGCTACCTTTGCACCAGCTGATGGCACCGACGACCTTTTGAACCTCAATAATCTCCTACCCTCTGACCCCACCAATCCAGCCGGTGCCGCCGCCCAGGCCAACCCAGCCCAGGTCAAGATGGAGGATATCAAGGTGGATGTGCCCGACGCAACCATGAACACAGACTTCTTTGGCCCAGAGTCCGGGGCCGCCGACGGGATGGACTTTGATTTTAGCCTTGGCGGCACGGGAGACGATACTTTTGACGACCTTATGAACAACCGCGACAGCACGTTTGAGTTGATGGATGCCGGCGGTGACTTTGACACGGCGTTTTTCGGCCTTGACAAGCCGGATGAGAATCCAGCGTGAGAAAAGGAATGAGTAGAAACGAAGGCAGTGCTTATTTGTCCTCCTTTTCTGTTTCTGTTTCTGTTTCTGTTTCTCTTTCTCTTACGATCGTTTTCTTTTCTTCCGCTGTATGACTTGGCAGCTAATATGCGCCACTGGCGGTCGTTTAGTCCTTGTCTGGGATAGGTCAAGTCATTATTCTAACGCGTTTATTGCATCTCTCCCATCTACTCTCTTGTTTTAATTTGCTTTTCTTTGCGTTGGACATGATGGGCAAGAATGGATCAAGGTGTCTTGGGAATGGGAAAGGGGAATAAAAGAATATACCCGTGCTTAATCTTCAATAAGGGTCTCGTTGCAATAGTTAGATACGCTTATGTCGCAATATGATTGTTTCAAGTTGTTATATGCTCTGTTTTGAGTACCTAGAGACAATAGGGCAATAGGCATGTCCACAAACGTCATAATTATCACAGTCATCGGCAAAAGTAAGATGAGCAATAAGCTTTTTCTCAAATTAATAGGCATACAGGCTATCAAGGCCCATTATGCGTCGTAGACTACCTAGGCTAAAGCTAATAAAAAGATAAGAACAAGGAAGCGTTCGATATGAGACGTAACCAACAAATCCTTGAGCAAGAAATTAACTAAAACAAAGAGTCATGAACCAAACACACACGCTGATATTATCCTTGCCAACTATCGAAGCTTTTCGAGGATCAGAGTAGTAGTGTTGGAAACCGAAGTAAGAGGAAGAAGTTTAAAAAAAAAAGGGGGGGTTCCACCAATTCGCCCATTATTCACAAACTCTCAAAGCTGTGATGCGTACCAGGGAGGATTAAACAATGGTTAACATGTAATTGTGACTGGAGTTGGTATATGAGAATAACCAGTCGGGTCATAAATTCGTAAACAGAGATTACGACAAAAAAGAAGAGGGTATTTATCGTACGACAAAAGAAAATTGGGGTGGTCATCTAAGTTCTTGAGCAAGGGGAAAAAAAAGAGAGAGAAGGAAATGGAGAGTGAGGGTATATCGGGCTTGAATCAACGCTCTCGAACAAGAGGTCGAGCCAAGCATTATGAGGGAGGAGGGTTGACGACGACTGTTGCTGCTGCCGCCGCTGCTGCTGCGCGAGCCTCGAGTCCTCGCCTTTTGGCCAATAGGCTCTTGAAGGCACCAAGAAACTGCACCAAGGACTCCTCGTCAGGCGCGCAGAAACGATATGTCTTTTCTTCCGTGATGATCTGGAGGCAGTGCGTCTTGCTTTTGCTGACGGGGTCAATCTCGACGACATTGACAACATCAGACACCTCGATGATGGACTGCGCAGAGTATTCTGACTCATCCTTGTACAAGACCAGCTGTCGGGCTCGCAACACCCCCCACATGTGCTTCCACTGGCGAACGCCGCCCTTGGTTCGCTGCATCCAGAGAGAGCCCTGCCAGACGACGCGTTCAGACTCTTGCTCAGCGGTCACGGCACTGACTTGGCTCGCTGAGCGGGCGCCTGTTTCGGGTCGCTGGCCTGGCAGGTTGGGCTGTCGAGGCTGGACGCCCTGGGCTCTCATTTCAGCGGGCAGTTGGACGGCCAGATTCTCAAAAGAGGCGCCCTGTGCTCGTGGAATTTCGGTGTCGGAGAAATCAGAGTAGGAGAGCATTTCGTTGCCGGACAAGCCAGAGGATTCCAATGTGTAGGACAAGCGACGGTTTGATCCCATGAACTTGTGCGCCGACGGATCGAGCACGCCTAGATTTTCGGGAGAGCTTGAGAAGGCACTATTGTATACGTGCTGTCCCCAAGCGTCAGTCGCGCCGGGGGACAAGATATGCGCCCCAGGACTGCCCATGTACATTTCTTCCTCTTCCTCGTCGAGCCTGGCGGTTTTGCGAATTGAATCAACCCATTCCTGCGCGTCCTGTGCCGTGGGGGCGGCGAAGTGAAAGTTTCTCGACGGAGAAAAGAGCCCAAACAAGTTCTTGCGCTTGTGTTTTGGGTCCTTGAGGATGGCCACGGCGGAGAGGTCTGATAAGTAGAGGTGGTGACGGAGCTTGGCCTCCTTGTCGTCCTTGTAGAGGGAGATGCCATTCGGTCGCAAGACAAGGTAAACCGTCTTCCAGTTCTATCGCGGCGCAAAACGCGTTAGCACAAATGCTGGGACCAAATGGCGGAGCTGCACCGTGGCGCGACGTACCTTTGTCTTTTGGGTCCGCTTCTGGACACAGCCGCTCTTGATGACACGATCGATCTCAAAGCAGCCGTTCTGGTGCACGGGAGCGACCGCAGTATCCAGGGGTAAGCGACTGCGTCGGTTAAGCCCATTGTTTTCGCTGGAGCTGTGGGCAGCAAAGGCCGCCTCTTGGGGCCTCGTTTCTCCCTGTCGAGGGGCAGCCATGCTTGGCAAGGATGCGTTTGCTCTGGCAGCAGATCAAGCAAAGCGTAAGGTTGTCGAGGTCGAGGTCGAACAGTGAAGGATGCGTCTGGATACAGTAGAAGTCGGTGTGTGGAGCCGAGGGGCAGTGGGAATGTCGATCGGATTCGGAGCTGTGGTTGTAGTGGCAGTGGAAGTAATAGTGGCAGTAGGGGTAAACAAGCAGTGTGTTGTGTATATATAAACACTGGACGACTTCGATGCAAAGCAGAGACGTGGCAGAGGCAACCGAGAAATGAGGCGAAGCACAGAAAATAGAAAAACAGAAAAATAGAAAAAGCACCAAAAAAAAAAAAAAAAAAAAGGGCGGCCGCGGCCAGGTCGACGGCGATGACAGGTCTCGTTGGGGGTCGGGTGATGCGAGCACCTGGAGATGCCGTATTCGTACTTGGTTGTAAGCCTTGCGATGGTGGGCAGCGCAAAAGAGGGAAGCCTAGTGAGGCTGACAAGAATAAGTAGTGGTAGTCGTAGTCGTAGTATTACGGAGAAGAATGTCTTGCCCAGTGTCTAAGCGCGTGGCCGCTCGAACGACCATGCTGTTGGATCCAGGCGTCTAGCAGAGCAAAGCAGTGCAATGCTGGAGGAGGAGGAGGTTGATGCGGTTTCAGCTTCCAAGGCGCCGTGTCGGGCGAGTGGGCGTTGAATGAATCGCCGTGCTGCATTGACCGGCGCAAACCCACAGGGATCAGGGGCGCGATGATTGGCTAATGCGGGCAGCGAAGAGATCAGCAAGTTTAAAAGGGGACGATGAAACAGAAACAGGGCCTGGTGGGCGCTTTTGTTTTAGCAATGCGCTGGCGGTTAATGCTTGATGCTGTTTGGGATTGATACTGAGCCAACGGTTGGGATCAAGGAACATGGAATGCTGATTATGTGATGCCGAATTCGATTTCCAATACAGTTGGGCTTAAGCCATCGACAGCGCCACAGGGTGGCCAACGGTACGCGGCTTTTTGACGGTTTTGACGTCACAGGGCTCGAACAGCCGCTGTGGTCGGCGGCAGTTTTAGGCAGGTCTAGGTAGATACAGTATGTATGTATGTAGTACACCGAGGCAGAACTGCTGCGCCTCGGGAGACGCGCACCTTGAACTCTGTTTCGGTCAGGGTCTGGTCCGGTCTGGTCTGGTCTTTGTGGCGCCCAAGTATGTCGGCAAGTTGAAGCCATACTGTACTGTACAATACTGTACATGTAGACCAGCTATTAGAGCCAAGAGCAAGCCAGAGAAAGCTTGTCGTCCTGCTAGCCGCGGTATGCAACTGCAAATGTCACGCCAGGTCAATGCAAAGCCCACAGAAACAGGGCATGGGGGCCCGAGGCGAGCGCTAGAATGCGCTATGGTGCATGATTCGTCTCGGTAGATGGTTGGACAGGCAATTACCGACAGGGGGTTGAAATGAACGGTCTCGAGCTGCAGTTGGTGCTGCTACCCGGCAACGCGATGAGTTTGGCAGAGGGTTTGCAGGTGAAACATGAAGGGGGGAACAGATAAGAAAAAAAGGGAGAGAGCAGGTCCTTGATTTGTGACGAAGCAAGGGCAATAAATGGTGGGGAGAGGGAAGAAGAAGAATTTAAAAAAAGAATTGATGATACGATGGGAGTTGAGGGATTCAGAACCAACATTGAATGCAGAGAAGAAAGAGGCTGCTATTGGTGTTTCTGCTTACCTCAGTCGCTCCAAGCATCCGCTGCACTGTAAAGCCGCTAAACCGTCAGTGACCATCGCCTTGGCAGCGTCAACTGCAAAAAAATTCTCGCCACATGTGTCACTGCCTGTAACTACTGCTGGATCTGACATTCGATGTCATTTTCTTCATTCTGCCTACATAGAACCGCATCCTTGTAGCTGCAACCAGTCATCAACCTCCGTAAGACTGCAAAAGCAGTATCAAAAGAGTCACCACTATATTTTCCCCAGGAACAGTCTTGTAACAGTCTCCTGAACGAACCCCACAACCACATTCATACTTCTCCTTCTCTCTCCTCAACTTCTTTATAACTTCCATAGCCTCTAATGGCGGGCTCACAAGTCCCCAGCCGGCCATGCATGCGCTGCAAGGCACCAGATGCCGCATTTGAACTGCGCAATGTTGCAACCTGCCAGTACGCATGACTTGACTCACCCCTCATGACAAACTCATACACATGCTTACATATACGTAAAACAGAGATTGCTTCATCGACTATGTCGACTCCAAGGCCGTCAAGAGATTCACCGTTCTCCAGCGGGAAACCAGAACTTCTACAAAGCCTGAGCCGCGGAGATACGTCGCTGGCCTTTCCTTTGGACCATCCTCTACTGTTCTCACCCAAATTCTGGACAAGACGGCCAAATATCATGCATCAAGAAAGGGATCATCACCCTTTGAGCCCCTCGTGGTTCATATTGATACAGATCTTTCCAACCGCACAGACTCCCAAGATACCCCCGCACAGAGACTTTTAGCCAAGTACCGCGAGAGATTCCCCAACGTCTCGTTTGAGTGCATACACTTGAGCAAGGTTCTCAGTGTCAAGACGATTGACTGGACTGCACTACCGGTACCTGCGGGTGAAAGCGATGCAGAGCGGCTACAGCTGTTCTTTTCCTCGCTGCCGTCAGTGACTTCGCGCGCTGATAGTCTGAGACTGTTCATTCGCCATCTTCTCCTCGACGTGGCCGTGGAAAGATCTCATTCTGCCTTGCTGTTTGGCCACAGCACCACTGCGCTGGCCGCCCTGACCTTGTCCGAGGTGGCAAACGGCAGAGGCTTCGCTGTGCCTTGGCAGATCAACGACGGACTCTTCACCGTCTGCACCTATCGGCCGAGTGCAGATCCGGCTAGTGCCGGTGAGGCAAGCCAAGAAGATGCCAAGATTCAGTTTCCCATCTACTATCCCCTGCGAGAGATTCTAAAGGCCGAAGTCATGACCTATCTTGGCACGACGCCCTCTGTCCAGGAACTGGTCCCCTCTGCCGACGGAGCAGCGTCTAGCGTAGTTTCTCACAAGGACCAGAGCATTGAAGAGGTCATGGCTCGCTATTTCGACGGCGTGGAGGGCCCTTACTCGGGCATTGTGACCAATGTCGTCCGCACGGCGGGTAAGCTGGACCGGCTGGTTACTTCGCACTATTGTCGCTTATGCGGCATCACCCTGGACCAAGAGGGCGATTCAACATGGGCTGGCGAGCTGGGGGATGACCTGGTACAAGACGCTGGGAGCGCTGATACGGGGAAGCTGTGTTACGGATGCAAGCGTTCCATGGGTGGATAGGAGGGACTGGTTTCAAAACATAATAGGGGCTAGAAGAAACAAAGAGAAAAAGAAACCAAAGTACGGAATACACACTTATAGAACTAGATGGGACGAGACGAGCAAGAAGAAGGAAAAAAGGGACAAAGAATAGACGAGGTTTAAAATGAAATAAATAAATACATATTTCAGCAGCGTCAGTGCGCTCAGATCTATTCATGAAGACTACCAACTCCAGTGCAAAAATCATGCCGCCTTGAGCTTTTCCCTTATCCCCCCATGCCTTATGCCCCTTCTCTTCCAAGTGTAGGAGACACCCCGAAAATACTCCTTGTGATCTATAAACCAGAGCAGTCGCTCCTGAAAGATGTACAGCATACAAGTATACTTTTAGTAATAGTTGTATGGTATGCGCGATGAAAAATAAATAAATAAAAATAAAACAAGGCCTCCTTTAAATAACAGGACCGACAGGGTGGGGAATGAAAAGCAACCCCGGACTTTTTGTAAACGCAGGGCCTCGAATCTAGAGGCGCTCTTCCTCGTCGTAGCCTAGCATAGGCAGGATGCGGTTCTCAACCTTTCTCACCAACTTGGCAGTCTGCTCGGCCAAGGAGAGGGTCAGGATGGTGTGCGGCAGGATTCGGGCCAGATGAGGGATGAAGCCCTTGTAGATGGCAAGGACGCCCTCGGTTCGGATCGTCTTTCCAAGACAGTCGAAGATGCCGCTGTAGAGATTGCCGTGCTGGTTGTACAGACGGGACATGATGGTGTCTGCGTCGGCATGTTAGCTGCAAGGACTCGACGACGAGAAGAAGAAAAGGTCAAAAGAAGGGGTAATGCTCACCAGGGGGGTGCATGACGCAGCAGACGACGAAGCCGCTGACTGAAGAGCTGGCAAGATGCAGCGCAGGACCCTCCTCCATGCCGGCGTGCTTGACCAGCTGTCTCTTGGCCAGGAAATACGTCGGCAGCTGGACGGAGCTGCCGAAGCCAGTGCGCACCATGGCGGCGGAGATGCCTCGATACAGACCGAAGAATCCCTCGCCGCGGTAGATTTGTCTCAGGCCGTCCCAGGCATTGCGGTAGTTGTGCTGCGTGCCCACGGGCCGGACGGGCGAATAGCTCTGCAGGCGGGTCTTGACGAGGAAGAAGGGGCTTCCGGCGGCGGCGCCAATGATTCCAGACGAGGCGCCGCAGAAGACGTTGATGGCGAGGTTCTGTGCCTTTTCGTCGCCGAGGAACAGGTTGGACATGCCCTTGCGCATGGGCTCGTAGAAGCCCAGACGGCAGCCGTTGAGCAGCACCTGGTAGATGTAGGCGGCGCCGAGACCGCGGTAGATGCCGCGGATGCCCTCATTCTTGACGATGACGCTGATGCCGTGGATCGGGCCGCGGTAGTACTGGGGCTGCGCGCCCTTGGTCTGCAGCTCGCCCTGCAGCTGCTGTCGGATCTTGAGGACTTCGGCCGGGTGAGTGACTGTGACGGCGCCGCAAGCCGCGAGAGCGCCTGCGGCAAAACCACTGCATCAAGGTGGTTAGTTTGAGAGTCCTGAGTTGAGCTGAGTCGCGTGAGGGAATCGCAACAACGTACCCGATTGTGGTGGACATGGCCCTTGTCCTGTCCTGTCCTGTCGCCTTTTGCGCCTGTGGCAAGACGAACGAACTGGCTTTCTTTTGTTTTCTTTTCTTTTTCTCGTCTGTGTTACACGGAGCAAGGAACAAGGAACAAGCAACCAGAGAGCAAAGATCGGAGCCTAATGCTGCGGGTTAAAAGAAAGAGGGTTGTTGGGAGCTGCAGGAACGGATTTCGATTTTTGGTGCGACGAGACCCGATGACGGCGGCCCGGCTAGCAATGGCAACAGCTTCTGGCTTTTGAACGACCGGGTTCCCGCAGGTGGAGCAAACGATATCTCGCCGTATTTATGGAGTATGGAAATGGCTTTTTGGGGGCAATGCAGCGCTCCTCTGCGGTAAGCCTATTGTGTCGTGGGAAGAGGGAGAAAAAAAAAAGGGTCCCGAGAGCCACAGTGGCCGAAGAACGGAGATTCGGAAAGCCTGGGGAAAAGGTTGAGGAGAGTTGAGTTTGGCGCCGGCTGCTTGGGGATTAGGGGGTCAATTGAAGAGGTGTCGAGATGAGAAGGGAAGAGGAATTGAGTAAGCTGACGCTGATGGATGAATAACGCGAGTGGGAAATATTACTGTCGCGACTGTTTTGGCCGCGAGACAGGCAGACAGACGGGATGTATGTGATGAGACGAAGATGGCGGTGGATATGATGGAATAGCAGCGCCCGGCTTCTTCTTATTCACCCCTTTCTTCTTCTTTTCCCTCTTTTCTTCCTTTCTCTCTACTTCCATCGTTATCTCGATGACCGGCCCTGATTAGACGCCACCGGTCTGACCGATGCCGTAACGCGGCCGGCTGCAAACGCCATATTTGGCTTCAGACTGAACTTTGACAGCCATGGGATGCAGAGCGTTTTCCACATGGGGGGGGAGGCTTGCGCGAACCAAGATCCTTGCCCAGGCCAGAAATAAGCCGATTCAGCCAAAGCGCATCGGCCCTCCACCCCGCAATCTCCCGCGATTATTCAGCGTCGCTTGATTCGATGGACGTCGTGGGGTTGAGGTTCCGATTAATTGTGCTAAAACATGTGTTTTTTTTGCTGGCGGACTCGACTTACGGTTGCGCCGACGAAAGCCGCAGGGCTAGATGGGGGGAGCGGTTTATCGGTAAAGTTGCGTGTCTTGTTTGCAGTCAATGTACATGTATGCAGCATCCAGATATTGCGGTGCCAAAAAGCCGAAGATGGAGGCTGTATGTGCCTTCTGCTGTGCGTGAAGCTGGGCGGTTGTCGGTGGCCGATGGCGATTGCTGAGGGCATTCCCGAGTGCCGCGAGTAAACGAGCAACGGATAGGAGATCTGACAGCAGCCAATCTATAAGCTTAGGTTGTTTCTTATCCGGCCAGGCGGTAATTGTCTTCTATGGAGAGCAGGGGAATAGTCCGAGCAGAGGGATAGGGGGCTACAAAAGGCCATTGTCTCTATTACATGTACTCATCTCACTATGGGGCTCGTTACTATCCGTGTAAGTACATGTAGCCTCGACACCTGATGATATATACAGGCAAAATCATGCTGTCTTTTGGGTTGGTTGAGACTTTAACCCATTTATGAAAAAAATGGAAGAAGAATGAAAATGGCAAAACAGAAAAAGGAACTCTAGTCCTCCCTTAGTTGGGCACTCTTGGCGCAACAGCTCGCCAGAATCCGCATCTCTCCCCACGTCCACCCTCCCAGCTCCTCCCATTAGCCAGGCGAAACGTATTGACGATGCCTTCTCCATGGCGCACATAGTAGCTCAGCTCGTCCGTCACCGTCACCAACGACACCTCACCTCCCGTCGTATTGAGATTCATAAACGTTGGGCTCTGCTCGCTATACTGCGGCCACGAAACCATCCCCGGGTGGCTGGCATTAACAGGCACCGTGGCATTCTCGGCTCCCGCAGTTGCGTCGTCGACGGAAATAACAGGACTGCCTCCGACGATGAAATTGCCCCATATCCTGTGGAAGCTGTGCTGGAAACCAGGATTCGGGAAGCCGTTGCTGGCAAAGTAGGCGCCGAGATCCGCGCCGTGGTACGCCGGGTCGAGCGAGTACTGGTACTTCCATGCGCGGCGCCCTGAGGTCGGCGAGCTGAAGGCTTCGGCGATCCATTGCGACGGGCAGTGGAAGATGGACTCGGCGGCTACGTTGAAGGCCGTCTGCTGGATGCCCGTGGCCATTCCCGAGACGGTGTTTGCCGTAGGGCCGACGTCGCCGTATGTGTCGAAGCGGGTTCCGTTGTCGCCCGGCTGGGCGGTGGCCGTGTCGTAGATGCGGTTGAGGGATAGGATGTCGGCGTGGGTGAGGAAAGGGAGGGTGGAGGAGATGAAGGCGTCGAATTCCGGCTTGGTGGTGATGTTGGGATTCGTCAGGGGGACGCCCTCGTTTGCATTGGTCTATCAAGCATTAGCATGGAAACGTGGTATCCGAGACCTCATGGATAGGGATTATCGTACTCCGATCAAAGCTCGCTTGCCGCTGACTTTGCCGCACTGAAGCTGTTCCGAGGGCCGTTGCTGGATCATGTCCTCGTCGACGACTGGGAGCCAGGCGAAACTCCCAAAATAGCCCGTAGAAGTCGATACGAGGCCGCTAGCATTTTGCAGGACGTTGGTGTCGGCGGCGACGAGGCAGTCGAATACACTCGAGTGCTTTCTCAGAGCAGCAGAGCCCTGTCCACAGCCAGCGGCTTCAGCAAAGTCGTTGTAGTGACTGGTGGGAATATGGTGGCTGAAGGGGTAAATTGGGGGAACGTAAGTGCTTGCCAAGATGAGCTGGACCAGGTCAGTTATACGGTCTCAACAAGAATAAAAGGGTTTAAAAATCACATACGTTGTTGAAGAGCCCAGACTCTTCACCCCCATACGCCAACGACTGATACATGACAGATCCAGCACCAGACGATTCGCCGCCCAGAGTCACGCGCGATGGGTCGCCGCCAAACTTGGAAATGTGCTTTTGCACCCACTCGAGGGCGAAGCGCTGATCCAGGAGTCCGGCATTGAGCTTGCCGTGTTGATGAACATCGGCTGAAGCTAGCTGGCCGAATGCGCCCAGGCGATACTGGGTTTCGACGACGATGAAGCTGTTGTTGTTGGTCCTCATCATGGAACTGGGGTCGTAAGTGGCGGAGAAGACGGAATAACCGCCGCCATCTTTGTAGTTTGTTCAGGTCAGCTCGGTTCAATGCGTGCCTCGATTGTGATGCTTTCATGCTTACGGATCCAAACAAAGACGGGCAAGTTCTCGGCTTGCGGCGGAGCGTAGACGTTGAGATACAGACAATCCTCATTGCCGAGGTTGGAGTTGAAGCCGTATATCAGAGGCACGCCAAAGGCTCCTGACTGCGGGCACCAGGGAGGCTGATCAACGGCCGGAACGACGCGATTTGGGGTCGTGGCTTTTGGGGGTTCTCGGGGAGCTTGCCATCGCAGCTTGCCCACTGGCGGAGCAGCATATCGGACGCTGCGGAGTGGTGAGTGTTTTTGTTCCTGTTCTCTTCAATGATTTAAAGAGGTAGAGAGATGATGACGCGTAGGTACCTTTTAAATATGTTCAGGTTGACGGTGGTGTTGTAGATACCCTGGTAGACGGCATAACCCAAATCAACTCGAGGAGGCGCAGGTTTGGATACCGCTTGGTGTGTGGTTGTGACAAAGGCAAGGAGGATGAAGCTGATGATGGGCCTCATTGTGAGGAGATTTCTCTTGGCCTTGAGAGTGAATTTCAGGGCTATTTATTCAAGAGACTGAGATTGAGAGAGAGAGAGGAGAATTTTCACATATGTAGTACTGTGAGAGTGAAGGAGAGAAAAAAGAGATGGCAAAGAGTTTAAACAGTCTTCATCGAGTGGTTTGCCAGCTGGCAGATGTGAAGCATTGAGCTTTATCGTTATTACCTATAGTACATACATGCATCCAACGCTACATCGGACATTCTACACGATGCGCCTATCGATACTGGTACTGATACACTGCTGCAGCTCTGGACATCTCGGCCTCAAGCAGATGAGGGATATGAAAATAAAATGCGCAAAAAGCAGCTGAAAATTCGGGTGCATGAGGCGGTGTCTGCGGCTCGTTGTTGGTTGCATGTGGTTTCAAGTTACATTGATGTGTTAATAATACGGCACAGCGCAGGCCAAGATGCAGCCAGCCACCTCGAGATTGAGTTTAGGAAATCGGAGCGGCCCTGGCAGACAAAGGAAGCTTAAAATGCGGATGCTTGCGGCCACATTTTGATGTGATGTGGTGCACAAGCCGGAATATCGTGCTGCTCCTGTACGGTGGTATTGGAGACGTGTCAATCCTTGCGCCTTGTTCCGATGGGTGAATGAGCAAGATTCCGCGTCTCTTGGCAGAACTGAGCTTCTGTATAATATTATGTAGCCTCTGCAGGGGGCCGAAGCTTGTTATCAAGTGGCGGAGCTATTACAGGGGGTTCGAGTTGATGATCTTCTCTCTCAGATGATATGATTTGAGTCTTCCGTTAACAAGGGAAGCCATGCCTGATCCAACAGCGCGCGTGATGGAGAGTCGAGTCTCGTTGGTTGAAAGGGCGAGTGAGACATGATCAGTTCCCTCGGCCGCAGCTCGGCATACTTGTTTCGGGTTCTGAACGGCTGAGCTGCATTCACGGGAAGCCGTTCATAAGACCGATCGCAGGACTCGTGGGCATTCCACAGCTGAACAACATGTACCTGTATGTATGTCTGCATGCACACATACAAACGTGCAAATAGCGTGGCGATTCATGTGGGATCCGACATGTGCTTTTGTGCGAGGCGAAATTCGACAATGTGAGTGTGTACGGAGTACCTGTACGAATACTCGTCCTGTTCGATAGCATTGACTTTCAAGTTATTGAATTTCGTGTCATAACCTTGATTCCGGCTAGCCTTGCTTGGGTGCCGTCTTACATGCATGGCTGCCCAGGATCTTCTCTGTCCCACCCTCTGCAGTAATACGTACAGTAGGCTTCTCACAAGGAGACTGGAATTCCGTTCTTTTGGCAATCTGTCAATATGTGTTGCTTGCAGCTGGATGTTGGTTGGCACGTTTCAAGTTATATTAACAGCTGTGTGCCGAATATGTGCATATAACTGATGTGGTGAGGGGACAGATTAGAGTGCAGCGCATCGGTAAGCATGAATGGGGGTGGCAGAAGTGATGAGAGGGCTATCAGCTCTAAAGACAATCTCGATTCTTCTTTGTCGATTCTTTTGATCTTTTCAAGCTCGACGATGCTTTGAAAAAAATGCACCGATTATGTGTACCAAGATTCAATGTTGAAGATCATGTCAAACGGCAGAACAACAACCCAGAGCGGCATCTGAGCCATCGAAACGTGCTTTACAAAATGCTCACTGCCGCATAACAGCCTGTAATGTTCCATTCCTTGCATCAATACGTCATGTGCGTACCCAGGTAGGTACAGTACAAGTACATGCAGAACGAGGCCCTCGAGTCCAGTTACGGCTCTCTGCGGTCATTGTTTGCTTCGCCACACGCAGCTTATTTCCCTTCCATTCTCGCGGTGGCGTCTGCATTCGAGATTGAGTTTCCTTTGTTGCAGATTAATTAGGCAGGGAATCAAACTACCTACATGTACGAGTACACATGTATGCAGAGCGGATCTGGTGGCCATCTTGCTTTACACACTTTGAAGTGTTGGGCGAACTGTCCCCCCCACCCTAGCGCCGGTTTAGGAGCAAATGTGTAGCCTTTGACTTTGCTCCTCTTTCTCTCTCGGGGCTTTTCTTCGTCTTCTTCTCGCCTTCTTTTTTTCACTGTGGCTTATTCTGCAGCAGAGCCTTGCCAAAATGGTGATCGTTGGGCTTCCTTCATTCCAGTTTGGCGGCGTCTAAGTGGACGGATCGGTCCGTGAGGAGCAAAAAGGATCCCCTCTAGTGATTTGACCAACTCGATTCGACGTGGTACCGTAAGGTGGGCTGCTCTGAATATGTATGTATCTGTACGAATCTGTACAGAAGCAGTAGGCAGTGATATCGCATGTGTGCTCCGTAATAGTAAGCCATACAGCGATCGATGGTGCTTAACTACATGTACATGTCCATGCAAAGCGTAAAGAGTGGTTTGCTGCAGCCTCGACCCTTCTTTCTTCCTCCTCTCTCCATCTCTTTCCCACGTCTATCAGTTTGCGCGCCTTTCGCTTCTTGTCCATGTTTTTTTATTCTCTTTCATTTATGCATATTTTATGTGCTTGCCCATGACCGGGCACGACGGCGTGTCAGTGACGCATGGGCTCCATTGTTGCTGTTACGAGCTGTCGATAATCCGAACATCCCCGCGCGACTCATATGACGAGGACGTCGTTCGCGCTGCGAGGGCTTTTGGTGGCCCGTGGGAATATTGCTTGAGAATATACATATAAATATAAAGATACAATACAGTCGCAAAGGGGCGGCGGCTGGTTTCGCTGCTCGCTGTTTCTTTGAACATCACCAGGCCAGATATTAATAGATAAGGAAGACTACATTATACCCATTATACCCAACCACGCAAAATCATGGCGACAAATTCGACGCTCGGCATGGATTCGGAGTACTTGGCCGAGTCCAAAACGCACGTGGTCACCGTCATGTATGCGATCCCCATTGCACTCGAGGCATTCAGCACTGGGTGGAGGCTGTGGGCATCAGCAACTGGACCGTCAGGGCTGGGATTTGCCTTTGACGACTATCTTATGCTCTTTGCGACGGTATGCTTTCAAGACTCTGTTTCAAGTTTGGGGGGCTGACCAAGGCTTTGAAGCTTGTGGCCATGGTTGTGTGTGCGACTGGGCTGGTCTACGGTATGTTGGAAGATGATGCCACCAGCTCTGACTTATTGGTAGTACAGGAATATTGACTTTGCGATACAGGACCGCCACATGGACTTGGAAGGCATATCGAGGCTGTGCCCGAGCACGACGTGCAACTGTTTCTCAAGGCAAGGCTCCTGTTCAACTTTAACTTCAGATATACAAGATGATGATTCACTGACAATCATTCATCACTCGACAGGGCGACTACATCTTTAGCCACTTCTACGACCTCGCCATCGCCTTCACAAAGCTCTCCATCCTTGCACTGTACCACCGCATCTTTGTCACCCGTAAATTTCGCCTGATTATCATCGGCACGGCCTGCTTCGTATGCGCCTGGGTTGCTGTCATGGAAGTGGTTTTGGGATTTGGCTGCCGGCCCATCCAGGCTTGGTGGGGTGAGGCGGAGGGGAAATGCATCAACAAGGAGGCCTTTACATACTTTACCAATGTGACGAACATGGTGACGGACATGTGGGTGTTTATGATGCCGATCCCGGTGATACTGGGGCTTCAGACTGCCCGAGAGAAGAAGGTTATTCTGTGCCTCATGTTTGGGATTGGGCTGGCAACGTGTGCGATTAGCGCAGCGAGACTGACGTTTGTGTTTGGCGTTGCGTCTGCGGATTTTACGTGTAAGTCTTGATTCATTCTTTCATTTAGTCCCTTGCCAACCGCCTAAGAAGAGAGGTGGGGGATATAGATGCTAACTGACAGTGTCTCTTACATCAGGGCACGAGGCCAGTCTGGGAATTCTATCGGCTTGGGAACCCTGCGGCGCCATTCTATGCGCAAATCTCCCCCAGATATTCCGTCATCTCGTCATCATCCGGGACATGCTCATAGCCGGCGTCCAGTCCGCGACGAATTCTGGTAGTGCCGCAACGGCTGTCAGCGCCGATCGGCTCGGCGGATACAAGGGCAGCTTGCAGCATCCTGACTGGGCCAAGCTGAGCCATAGCGACGGCCTGATGGGAGAGACGAGCGGCACCGTTACGGAGGTGTCTGCGCAGAAGCCACCGGATGCGGTAATTGAGTCGGATGAGCTGAGGCCGGGATGTATCATGGTGCAGAGGGAGCTTCTACAGACTAGTGAGCCGGATATAGAGGCAGCGCCAGTGAGAGAAGTACATGTAGAGGAGACCAAAGAATGAGATGGGTTTCAGTTAGCAAGTGTGACTTTATTTGTTTTTTTGTTGGAAATATGTAAACGGAATCGCTAATGTTATCCAGCATCCCAGCTTGGTTTTGGCCATATATAAATGTATGTGACTTATACGGGATGCTGACCTCGGTGTTGAGCCATGATGTAGCTGCGTATTCAGTGTAGGATTGATCAAACAAAGCATCATCATTCTCACCCATTCTGACTACTATACTCATTAAAGAATTAAAGCTTCTAACAATAATTTCTTTTATTTTACTAATCTTTAATGAATATGCAAGGCAATTATCTATCAATTTCCCGTTTTCTCTTATAGAGCTCCTCACCTCTGAGTGGCACGTGCTTTGGCGTCGAAATCGGCCACGCGAAAAAAAATACCCAGAACCGTGACGTCGTTGCTCCAGCAAAAGCACAAACACAATTTCACGCCTCCAACAAACTCAGAACCTTATCCGCATCCACTCCTCCACCAACCGCTCAATTCACCACAGTCAAGAGCCCAAATCGCACATCATCGCCTCAATTTCTCATCGCGACTGCTAAAGGAGCCCCTGCGACGCTACAGCGGCCTCTGTGGCCTCAGTCGGAAGACGCATCGCATCACCACAGCTTGGCTTCAGGCGCTAGGAA
The DNA here is from genome assembly GCF_000170995.1 of Trichoderma virens Gv29-8. Taxonomy (NCBI): domain Eukaryota; kingdom Fungi; phylum Ascomycota; class Sordariomycetes; order Hypocreales; family Hypocreaceae; genus Trichoderma; species Trichoderma virens. The sequence goes on from NW_014013676.1 coordinate 190,165, forward strand.
TTCGCCGACAAAATGGCTTCCACGCCCATGGATCTCGATCTTCCCGCCAGCTCAAACGGCTCTCCATCGCTCAGCATCTCAAGGAATCTGGCGGCCAGCGCGCCCGTGTCCAATCTCAGCGACGTCGTGTCCAGCTTTCGCCCGACCAAGGTCCGTTTGTTTTGCCTCCGCTACACCGTCGACTGACCGGAGCTGACGTGAATTGGCTCCTCTATTTAGTTGCTACGGCGCGATGATATCAAGGATGGACGGCCTCAGCCTCGCGTGCTCTCAATTGACTACGATGACGACGGCGAGCTGCTGATGACCTCTGCGAGCGACGAGACAATCCAGATCTACAACGTCCGAGAGGGGCGTCACGACAAGAGCCTGCTCAGCAAGAAGTACGGTGTCAAGCTGGCAAAGTTTACACATACTAGGTCTAGTATAATATACGCCAGTACCAAACAGAACCGTAATGACACTCCCTGCTGTCCTTTTGCCCCTACTCGCATCTAACCTCTCTAGATGCTATCCGATACCTCGCTACTCACGACAACTCCTTCATTCGCTACTTCGAAGGCCACGATGCTGCCGTCACAGCGCTTGCGGTACACCCCGGTAGCGACAACTTTATATCCTGTTCACAGGATAACACCGTCCGGCTTTGGGATACACAGACGAAACATTGGCAGGGCCAGCTCTTCCTTAGATCGCCGTACCTTGCCGCTTACGACCCTTCAGGGACGGTCTTTGCCGTTGCATGCCCCAGCAGCGGAACCGTCCTAATGTACGACGTTCGAAACTACGACAAAGCGCCGTTTGCCACGATTGATATCGTAGAGGAGTGCCGTGGAGTCGATTCCCAGTGTCTGGTCAAGGGGTGGACCAAGCTCGAGTTCTCAAACGATGGTAAAACTGTCCTTGTGGGTACAAAGGGCCGTGGGCATTTCCTTCTCGACGCTTTCCAGGGCAATCTGAAAGCCTATCTTCGACGGCCCGCAGGTGGGACGCGTCGACTTGCCCCGGGCGAGAACCTTGCCGCAAACGGCGCCGCCCCTACTCCAACCGATCCCAGCGCATTTGAAAGCAGCGGAGACTGCTGCTTTGCACCGGATGGACGATATGTGCTCAGCGGTGGTGCTAAACAGGACGTGCTGGTTTGGGATACGCTGAAGCAGCCGGCGGAGAACAAAGTGTTGGACCCAACATGGACACTGCCTGATAAGAGAGAGGCGGCGGTACTGGCCTTCAACCCGCGGTTCAACTTTTTCGCGACAGCAGACCAGGATTTGGTTCTTTGGCTACCGGATCCTCACGCATAGAATGCGAGTGTTGCTGCTTTAAAGAAACGTGCGTAGAACTGGTTGTTTTTTTCCGACTATTGGATCGGTCTTATGAAGATGAAAATGGACCGTGTAAATACCCGGCGTCATGTAAAGTGGCTCACACGATGGGATCAGCTGCTTTGCGATTGGCATTTTTTAATGTATATATATAACCGCGCTTCAATTATTAATGAGCGAGTATAGTTGAATACTTGCTTTATAAACATTGGGATTTATTCTTGGATTTTTACTTTATAAATCCATCTTCTAATAGATCATACTATTGTTTGCCAAAATCAACACCGCCCATTGCCGCCCAAATCTGATCCCAAAACTCGCATTCTGTGAAATCCAACTCCGCTGGCGCAATGCTGTCCTGAATAAACACGCCTCGGTTAGAGTGAACATCAAAACGAGGCCATTTCACACTCTTCGTCTCGGGATTTCCCCTTTCAGCCAAAGCCGTCCAAGCAGCAATCATAGAAGCACTTATGCTGCGGTCTTGTTTCGATGCATTGCACGTGCCGTTGCCAAAGGGCTGGTTATCCATGTTACCAAAAACAAAAGGGATCTCAGCCGTGTGCATGCTTCCAAAGAAAGGGGCGAGTTCTGCGGAAGGGAATGGCTGGCCTTGTTCGATGAGCCAGGGGCAGGAGAGGGTGCGGTTGAAGCGGTAGGCGTAGGCTGGGGCTTTGGAGGCGCGGAGGGCTTTGTAGGCGGGACAGTTGAAGCTGGCGACGGTGGTGATGTGGGTGATGGCGGCTATGACGGCGAGGGGGGTAGAGCCTGAGGCGTTGAAGAGGGATAGGGGGTAGTTTTTGGAGATGGAGGAGGAATAGGGACCCCATTCGGAGAGGAAGTCTGTGTAATTGGCTTCGGTGAGTTCATTGGAAGAGGAGGAGAAGTAGTATGGGAGGACGAGGAGGCTGCTGTCTAGTTCATCTGTTTCGGGAGGTGAGCTTCTGGATCTGTTGTGTGTTGTGGCTTATGGCTTACTCTGGCCGGCTATGATGGGGACTTGAGAGCCAACTGATAGAGACTGGTGCTTGATTATTTCGCCATCGAGGACTGAAGAGTCGAGAGATGAGATGTTGGGGATGTTGATACCGAAGACGGTGCTGAGGAGGCCGCCGTTGGTGCGTGGATCGAGGAGGGCTGGGGTCTCGGCGTGAGCTTGAATGAGGTCCTTGACAGACTTGGATTGTAAACAGCACAACTAAACCAACATCCATGTTAGTTTGAGAATAAATGATGTCGATACATGGTGAGAATGAGGTCGTTACTTACGTCGTTTGAACTGCAGTTGAGCGTCTTTGCGAAGCTTCGTCCCGTGTTTGTGGCTGTTTTATACGGAATTACGTCTTGGCCTCCTCCAGATTCCATCACAGCAGCAGAGATCAGACCCTTTGCCTCGGGCAGCGTTGAAACCACAAACGTATCATCTGCGCCGGCACTCTGACCAAAGAGCATAACTTTGGATGAATCGCCGCCAAAAGCCTTGATGTTGTGTTTTACCCAGGTGAGAGCCGCAAGATAGTCTTGGATTGCCATGTTTCCTTTGATGCCGGCATCTGGCAGTGCTAGGAAACCGAAAGGACCTAGACGGTAGTTGAATTTGACGACGATGGCATCTGTGGCTAGGTTGCAGGAGTCGTAGAGGGGGAGCGTGAGGGCTCCTCCGTCGTTGCCGCCGCCGTAAGCCCAGACTTTGACGGGGAGAGATGATTTGGATGTTGCGTGTTGGGGGACATAGACATCTAGATATAAACTAGAAAATAGTGTTAGTATGTATATGATATGTTATACTGTAAATAAGAATTTAAAAGCGCTCACCAATCTTCTGATAAGGGGGTGTCGGTCACATCAAAGAGAGACCCCCATTGAATACATGCGGGTGGTGGTTTTGTCGCGTCTAGATGCCCGTTTGGGTATCGACCATTGAACAACTCTGGAGGCATAAATCTTCGGGAGCTGACGGGTGGATGAGCATAGGGTATGCCTTGGAATTGCTTTACAGGAGTGTGTTTGCATGTGTTTCCTTGAATTGTGCCTGAGGAGAGATGGATGGTGGGAGGATCCTGAGGTTGAGAAGCTGCAGAGACGAGGTCTGCGACGAACAAAAGACTTGCTAGCATGGCTGAGTGAATCATCGCAGCGAAATTTGACCAAATGCGGGTCGTATGGATGCTTATAAGTGGGCAATTGAAAGATTAGACGAAGTAGAATGATGAGCTGAAGATGGGAATATCAGCTCTCTTTCACCTGAATTTGGGACTTTATGAGCTATATATAGAATTTGTGCTATCGTTCTTTGACACACTCAACCGCATCAGTCTACATGTATACATCCTCAAGGGGCTGTCATTCAATATCAGGAGTTCGCCTAAAGTTGTCCTGTCAACCTGGTCGACGAGCACTGGGTACGTAATGAGTGCCCGGAATCTAAGAGAAACGCAATTCCAAGGATCAACAACCATCATAGCCACAGAAGCTGACGTCGACCAATCTGGAAATCTTTCTCGATGCGAGGTCCTAGCGCTGCCTAAACAGGTAATCTCTTGCGATCTAGGGCTGATTTTCAAAAGAGGAAGAAACGCTAAGCTTTTGGACAGGGGAACTAGTGAGACGGAGCCGTTGACTAACAGCTTCTTGGAGGGATTACCTACAGCAAATGATGGTGTAGACACTTGAGAAATATTATTCAAGTAGCTATTTAAATGCTTTCTGGCCTCTTTAGCGCCGTTTAATCTGGGTTTATGCAGCGCTGGTTACAGTTCTAATCCAACTATTTACTTGTGGATGGGTTGTCGTAGATTTGTAATTGTGCATTGATAAGTGCATGTGCTTCTCTGTAGAAGGCGGGGAGACTGTTCATGTAAGAATTGACTTCGGCAACTGCGCAAGGTAGGATAATTATGTGAAAGAGGCTGAGCTTCGAATGGCAAATGACAATCTCTATGACGTGAACTTGAAGAGTTAACGAGACGCCTCTAACTTTTGTCATGGCATGTGATGGCATTTCCATCAACCTCTTTCTCGGAGATAACCTGACAAGGGAAATCACCGGCCCCCGAACAAAAGCCTGTCAACCCCGGATTTTGGGAAAAGAGTTCACGAACACGCGGTTCTGCTGGCCATCTCCATTCGCTTGGCTTGTGGTGTGGCTATATCTATCGAACTTGCCTGGTATTGGTGGAAAAGAAGCTATTGACAGATTACATGAAATCGGGTGGCAAACGCGCCGATACTGGTGAGCGCACGCCTCGAGTCCAGTTACACCCTCCTGCATGATATGACAGGAAACAAACCCCGCACAGGATCAGTGTAAGATGCCTGGAATCAGGCTGGACGAAGCGCTTCTCAGGGTGATGGAGGCTTCCGTGATCTGAGCCACTTTGCGGACGTTTGTTTATCGCGATGGTTGCATTATTGACGCAGCGAAGTAGCACCAGAGATGGAGAGCCGCGATGGAGGCAGCATGTCTTACGAAAGATATACTGTTGCGGTGGTATGTGCCATGAGCATGGAAATGAGCGCTGTTCGTTACATGTTGGATAAAGAACACCCTCGCCTTCAGCAAAAACAGGGAGATTTCAATACTTACCTTGTTGGGAGACCTTCACGGGCACAACACTGTGCTTGCGTGTCTTCCAGGCAGTCAAAGGCAAGGGCTCTGCCGCGACGGTCGCAAACAACTTGGCCCGCACGTTTCCTGCTATTACTCCCCGGTTTCTTATCGGAATAGGCGGCGGTGTGCCGAGCGAGAGAAATGATATTCCTCTGGGCGACGTGGTTGTGAGCATGCCAAACGGAGAGTACGGTAGCGTTGTTCAGTATGGTCCAGGCAAGGAGACTGATGGTGGCTTCGTTCTCAAGGGCTTCTTGTGGCCTCCTCCGCCTTTGCTGCGGAGTGCAGTTGAGAATATGCGGTCTGATCATCTTGTCAGTGATAACAGAATTGAAGAACTCGTGTCTCTGATGCTGCAGAAGGGGCCACGTCTCTCTCTATCAACAACCAGACTGCAGCACAGATGTTCTCTATGAAGCAGTTTATCATCATGTATAGAAGCAGCCTACTTGTGACCAATGTGACCATCAGAGAGCTATCCAGAGACAAGATCGCGAGTTTCCTGGTCCCCAAATACACTACGGGTTGATTGCATTTGGAGACAGAGTCATGCGTACTACAAACGGCACTGCCAGGACAGGTTTCGGCGGTGTGCCCTGGTTTGAGATGGAAACAGCGGGATTGATGACCGAATACTCTTGCATCATCATCCGTGACATCTCTGATTACGCCAATTCCCACAAGAACGACGGCTGGCTTCACTATACTGCTGCGAAGGCGGCTGCATGTACAAAGGAGCTGCTGTCATATTTACAACCTGGTGAAAATGTGTCGATGGCAACACTACCTCCTTTCCCACCACGATTGGCCGCGACTCCCCTTTTCATTCGTATTGTATTCTCTTCATATAAAATATTGCCTTACTAGTAGCAGCTACCAAACATGAGGCGGCCTGCATGATGCATCGTGAACTCGTCTGTAACAGGAAGCCACCCGCATATAGGCGTTCAATATGAGAGCAACAGAGTGATAACAAATCATGACTCGTAATTTATATGTACATGAACTATGTAGCCTCTCTACTTCGCAAATCCAAGTACCTCACGTATGGTGTAAACCTAGGGTGGATGGTACCCAAGGTGATCTTAAACATTGTCAAACTGAACTCTTCATGACCGACCCGCTTCAAGATAGAAATACTCTGAAAAGCAAGAAAGGTGGCCGTGCTAAAGGCACATGCGACTGGATTCTCGGCAAGCAAGTGCTCACAGAATGGCTGGATTCCGGAGACTAGGACGGACCAAATCGTATCCTGTGGCTCCATGGACACCTTGGAACGGGAAAATCACAATGGAGCTTTCAACCATATTCGAGACAAGGCAAGACAAAAAACTCTTGCTTAATTCTTCTGCGGCACTACTTAATAAACTGGAAGACGGCGATAGCAATCATTAGCGGTCTTCTACACCAGCTGGTGCGGGCACATTCACCGCTTCTCAACTACATCTTGCCAACGTTAATGAGCGCGAAAAGTCTCTATTTACTTCGTTCGAGTCTCTTTGAGGAGTAAATATAAGAACGAGAAATTTCAAGACATATATGAATGCAATATGGGGCAATCCTTGGATGGATATTTTAAATGTCAATCTTTTTCCTTGAGAATATGAGTTTGTAATTACAGAAAGCCATGAATAATTGCAATAGACGATTGAGAGTGAAAGCAAGAAACAAGTTAATCTGCTTATCGATACATACCTACGCTTCAGACAGTTGAATAAAAATTGTCCAGCCTATAGTGATATGAACTGCTTATTTGTTACGCTACTGTATATGATAGTATCTTGCTCTGATAATGCTTCAAGGTTCATCATAAAGGGTCTCCGAAGATTGTATATCGTCCACCTTTAACGCCCGGAAGTAGCATTAGTGCTACAATGCATGTTCATGACATTGAGAGAGACTGGGTTGGTCCGCATGCTCATGTTGGTCGTGACAGTCTCGTGACCATTAGTGGTCCAAGCTGTTCAAACAAGTTTCCGATTGCTGCTTCAGATTCAACGCGTAAGCCTCAAATCCTGTTATTTTCAGCATTTGTTTGTCAGTCGAAACCAGTATACTCAAAACAAGTTAACCATCGCCTTCCTTCGGCCGAAGAATCATTTCATACAATCCCTCCTAAAACTAAGCCAAATTACCAACCTCACCTTCTCAGCATGGCGTCTGAATCCGAAGCTATCCTTAAAACCGTTCGGGAGGAGCTTGAAGGCAAAATATTCCGCGGGGTGGATGACATCTTCGCCAAATACTTTGGGGACCACTGGGTTTCTGCGGACCAGAATAATATGCTTGATACCAAGTCGGCCGATGCCGCAAAGTTGTCAGCAGACCTCTTCAACATTGAACACTTGGACCCCCTGGTGGAGTGGCTTGCTTCCTTTCAGTCGCTCTTCATCGCCGCCGACTCGGGCGTCCGCCTCCAAAGCAAGCCAATAACCACACCAGATTCACACTTCAGCGCAAGCATCTGTATGGAGACATCAGATGTCCCCACCGTCGCAGGCAGCACCCTTGTGTACGGTGAATATCATCACGGTAAAGCGACGTGTGATGACGATGACCGTCTGCGCTTTTGTGCGCGTGCTCTGCAGGTATTCAAAGCCCAGCCGATACGATACTTCTTACACGCATTCCTCCTTATCGGCACCACCTTGGAACTCTGGGTATTTGATCGTTCGGGTGCATACAGTAGCGAGATGGACCTGGTACAGGAGGACCCCTGCCTCGTGTTGCGCATTCTGGCGGGCTACAGCATGATGAGTGGCGAAAAGTCGGGTATCAACACGTTTGTGAAACATCTCGGGCTGGGATCGGACGGATATGTTGTCTTCGAGCAGGACCATAAGCTGTATCTCCAACCAGGGATTATTGCAGCACCGAGTCACAGCCACTTGGTCGGGCTCGGAACGACCTGCATTGCGGCCTCGGAATCGACCCCCTCAGAGCCAAGCGTTGTCGTCAAATTCTCTTGGCGAGAAGACAATGCACCTGCGGAACTTCAGCTGCTGGAGTTGACCGGCCAGCGCAAGGTCTGGGGCGTCATCGAGCTCCTCGGCCGGGAAGACGTGGCCAAAATCAGCGAGCTTCGCGAGGGGCTGCAGTTCCCTCAACCCGTTGTCAACCGGACCCTGTCGTGCGTTGCAACTAGCCCCCTAGGCCGCCCAATCCGAAAGTTTGCGTCTATCCGCGAGCTTCTAGAGGTCTTGGGCGACCTCGTCAAGGCCCTCCAGTCGCTCTACGTGGATGGCAGGATGCTCCACCGGGACATTGCCATTAAGAATTTGATCATCAATCCGGAGCCCAGCATTAAGGGCTCCAGAGGTGTCTTGATCGATTTCGACGCAGCTCTAGATCTCGACAAGGCTTCTGATGTTGAGCCGCTGGTTGGATCAGATGGGTTCATGGCCATAGGCATCCTCCTTGGGGAGCGACACACGTATCGACACGACTTGGAGTCCCTGTTTTATGTGTTTCTGTGGCTGGCTATCGCAAATGACAGCGAGCATGACCATGCCCATGAAATTTTGGAGCGCCTGCCAGATGATTCTCGGTTGCGTAAATGGTGCTCAATGGATTTTCGTGCTGTTGGGGAAGCAAAGACTGCCGACATGAGCCCTAAAGGCTTTGAGGGAATTTTGGGTGAATTTTCCACCGAGTTTATTCCACTCAAAGATCTTGCTAAGGAGCTACACGAGCTGCTTTTTCCTATGCACGACGGGATGATTCTCACGGGGACTGAAATAAAATCTGAGGCAGTCAAACGACTCTACGAAAAGATGTCGAAAGCTTTCTACGACCGCGCCCATACATTCCAGCAGTAGGAATTTTCCTGGCCAGTATCCTATGGGATCCTACCTCTGGGTTTCGTAGTGTAACCTCGGTCATCTCAGCGGAGTGGAGGACCCTGTTTGAATGATGCATCTTCTGCAAGACTACATGCAATAAAAGTGTTTTTCAGCCCGTAAGTTGAATCCGATGACAATCCCTAGCTTCTTGAAGTTGACTCAAGTTTCAAAGCTTTGACTATTTGACATATGATTTGGTGGAAAGAAGAGCAGCAGGTACTAATGCCTCGAATTTGACATTACACGTAGTGATGAAGTCGACGTTACAGAGGAGATAGAGAGCTGGCAATATGTTGAGGAGATCACAATGCTTCGAGAGGCAAAGTGGCGAAATCTGAGACTGATATGGGAGAAAATGTAGCAACATTAGTCAATTCAAGGAAAGTATTCAATCTTTAGCAATCTAAGCTGTATGTCATGACTTGTAACATGCTCGAAGTATATGCCCCTCTGTTTAGATGATAACACTCTGTCTTAGTCTTCAAGCTTATGACAGAGAGCCGTCACGAGATCCTTTAGTTTGGATATTTTCTCGTCTTTCCCTTTGACGATGTTTATGCGCGTTGTAGCATCCCCAAACATTCTCCAGACGTGCAAGAACTTTTTGTCCGCATACTCCTTCTCGTTGATGTTATCAAATGCGATGCACATGTTCCTGTGCTTACGAAGTTGCGAAGCAAGGTTGGTGAGCTTTTGATCATTATCATGCATAGTTGCGACATTTGCGCAATGAATTATCAGCGAAGCAAGACCCGCTGCCAGGGCAGTAGAGACAGATGATCCGTCATGGTACTCGACAGGTTTTGATGATCGAGGGTTCCTAGCATCGGCTACTTGGTTTCCAGGGAAGAAATAACTTATTGTTTTGACGTCTTCGGATGTTGGATCTCTTTGACCCATTGATAGCGCGGCGCCAATACGAAAAATGCAGTCCGGCGCCGCGCTGAAAGGAAGAGATTCCCTACCGAGTTGTTTGATGTCATCAGCAGCGGAGCAAAACATTAGTATGCTGTTGCTCTTTGCCTTCTCAATAGCTGCATGGAGTTTCCTCATGGCAACCAGCTCAGGAGATCTTTTGTGCTCTTCGCTGATTCCGACGTCTGAGTTGGCATTGAACCCGACCAATTTCCTGATAGTCCACGACATAGAGATGATGTCAGCCTTGCGGATTATAGCGTCTTCAATCGCCTTGGCAGCGCTGTCGGCGTATATCGTTCGAGTTTTGCTCCTAGAACTATAATCAATGCTGTCATGTATCTTCATAACGTCGAGAGAGACCCAGGGGTTAAGGCGAACAATCATGTTGGCCATGACTGTACCGTGACCATTGGTTGATTGGTGCCATGGCTGCTCGATCAATCCATTTGGAGGATAATAGCTTATACCAGTAACTTGAACAGTGTTGTTGTACATGTCCAAGTTCAAAAGATCTACACCATCATCTATCAATGCAACCTGAAAGGTATATAAGTACTCTGTCGTGTGGGTCTGTGAATTTGGGAGGACAGGGGTAAAATTCTCAAAGATCAAGACATATACACACCCTAACGCGTGGAATCGTAGTATCTCTGCCTATAAGGCGGTGAATGGGGAACAGAGCGCTCCTAAAATTCTCCATGTTTTCAATCCAGACCTGCTGCGGAGGGCTGTCCGACATCCCGATATCTCGGGCGTTTAGGCCAGCGTCAGATTTGACGATGGATGTAGCCGAACCAGGACGTATTTTAATTTTTATCTCGATCTTGTCTTCATCATTCTTGCTTTCCATTTGACATTTGATCTCGCTTTTGAATACTTCAATCATTTTCATCGTCCTCTCGTGAGTTTCATGTCCCTGTAGGCGAATCAGCTGGGTTTCGGGGATTGTAAATACGTTCGCTGATAAAACTGATGGTAGGCATTTGAATGTAAGAAACGTACTGGAAATGCATGAAGCGTCACCTTCCGTAATTTGCCCTCGGGCCTTGCGTGTCGCGAAACCCCTTCCGGACGACCCCAGCCCCTGAGAATAGTTTGATTTCCGCTCCAGTATAAGTTGACATGCGCAGCATCTGGTGCCGCGAATGAAATGTTTGTTTGTTTGTTTTATTATTAACGTCCACTAAGTAAACTAGTTATATAAGTCCTTATCTGGGCACTAGGACGGTAGGAGCTGCGGTTGTTCAGACCCTGCGTTCGCTACGTTTCAATTTGACAAAAGAAATAGGGGGGGAAGTGTCAGTCTATATCTGCGGGAGGGGGGCCATACGGGCTTGTTTCCTCCACTAGTTTCTGGAACTCCTTATAGCCTTTGTAGCCTAGGAGGTACGTGAGATGTGTGGCTTCGAATAGGAGGTCTTTTTCTGGGATATCCGGGAGGAAGGGTACAACCATCCGGTACTTTACGAAGTGTCCCTGGGTCCTGGGCTCGCTGCATTTGTAAGTAGGTCTTGTGTTATGGCTGAACCTCTCGTGGTATTCTATGAAGTCGCCGTGCCCGGACCTCTCAGCTAGAAGTCTGTGGAGGATGGGGTGCGGAAGGTGGAGCTTAGGTGGTATCGCAAGGGCGTTGAGCTGCCAGCGTCTGTAGTATAACGGGGAATTGTCGTCCCAGTAGGCTTTTAGTATTAGCCTCTGTTTCTTCCTTGCCTACCTTTTGATGTGGGTGATTGTAGTGTAATTGCTTGTGTGTTTTGGGAGTTTTAAACCTTCTTTAGTTAGTTTGTCCGCTCTTTCGTTGCCCAGTATGTCTTTATGCCCGGGAACCTATGCTACTTTAGTGGTGATGTATGGCTGTAGTTCTTTAGCTATTTTTCTTAGGCCTATATATGCGCTTTGTGATAACGCTGGTGTAGTCCCTAGGATTTTATCTACTACCGCGGAGTTGTTTAAGAAGAGGAGTATTTCCTTAATGTCTGGGTTCGATGCAATTTGCGTTTTGGTGAGTTTTATGGCCTCGAAGGCCCCGACTGCTTCTGCATCGTAAACTTTAGCGTTCGCTAGGTAACCGCAGGATAAGGTAGATTTGTAGTTGTGGTACGTAACGGCGCCCCATCCTGTGTTTTCCGTCTTGTTTTATGACCCGTCTGAGTATGTTAGGAGCGTAGTTTGGGGAAGGGCGTTGAGTAACTTAAGGTGTTTTTCCGCTGCTTTGGCTTTGGGTAGGCTGCGGAAGTCTGGCTCTGCTAGGACTGCTCTGTTATTTTTAGTGAAAAGGGAGGGTCTGACCGTTTTATCGATTAGGGAGGCTATGTGTTATAGTCTGGTTATAGGGAGTCTGGGCGGAAGCTTTTTGTCGATGCATCTGCTGACGGGGTAATTCCTGTCTAGGCTGGCGAACTTAGCTAACGTCTGGAGTTTTGCCTAGGCGAATGCTACGGGTGCAGGGGGGACTTTGGATTCTCTGTGTACGACCGCTGTGTTGGTTGTCTTTTAGGCGGGGAGGACTGCCCTGGCTGCCGTTCTGAAGGCTTTGTCTATTTTCTCTACTAGGTTCGAGGTGCCGGTGGTTATTTGTCTGGAGGGGTAGGATGCGCTCTGTCTTTTGTCTCCGGGCTACCAGGCCTCTATACTGTACAGAGCTACTGGGGCGACGCAGGCCTTAGCTGCGAGTGCGACCGCGTTTGGGGGAGAGCCCTTCTGTGTTTTATTGAGTGACTTAAGGAAATTCGCTGCTTTAAGGGCCTTCCCAGTCATTACTTCTACGTGTTTCCTGAAGGAGAGTCTGGAGTTGAGATGGACCCCCAGCCACCTGACTGAGTCCTGTGGTGCGATAGTCTTCCTCTTGAAGTCTACACTCTCCTTGTGTGTCTGTTTCTTAGTGTGGTAGAAGTGGATAAGCTTCGCTTTGTCCGGGTCGAAGGACACCGCATTGCGTCGTCCCTAATCTAAGGTGTCTTGGAGCTCTTATTGGAGTTTCCTGGTCGTCTCTTTGGTGTCGGCCCCGACTGCGAGGATCGCTACGTCGTCGGTGTATCCGAAGCGTACGCTGGGGTTATTGATTTTTAGGATGGGGGAGAAGTAGAGTATGGAAACGATTGGCGAAATGGGCGAGCTTTGAGGGGCCCCGCATTCCAGTTCCGTTTCCGGGAGAGTTATGCCGTATCCGTTGCGGACCAGTGCCTTGCGGTCGCTTATGAAGGACTTGACCCACCTTACAAAGAGTATAGGCTAGCTTTGCTCCTTGAGTCTTAGGATGAGGCGGTTCCGTATGACGATGTCGAAGGCTCTGGAGATGTCTAAAGTCAATAGGGTGGCGACCGACCCCTGGGCGAGGGTTACTTCGGTGTTGTAGATGAGGCAGGCCATTAGGTCTATCGCCGATCTTTTAGGGAGGGCTCCGAAGTATTGCTTAGGGAGTATCTTATGTTCTATAGCTAGGAGTGAGACTCTTCTGGCCAGCAGTCTTTTGAGTCCTTTTCCGATATAGGAGAGAAGGGAGATGGGCCTGTACCCCTTGTGGGTTGTGTAGGTTTTCTTGGGTTTGCCTGGTTTGGGGATGATGGTGACTTCTGCGCTTTTGAAGGGGAGCGGGTGGTAGCCAGCTGCCAGGCAGCCTCTGAAGAGGTTAGTGATGTACTTTCCGACTGCTGGCTAAGCTAGTTGGAGCAGAGCGACTGAGATCCCGTCGGCCCTGGGGGCCGTGTTGCCTGATCCGGTGGTGGCCTTCCTGGCCTCCGCCTTTGTGACCGTAGTGTCTTATGTTATGTTCCTATTGACGGGGAGCTCCTGCGCCCATGGGTCTGGTGTGTCTTCCTCTGTGGTTTTCCGCTTTAAGAGCTTATCCCTGAGGTACGTTGCTCTCTCAGTGGGGTCTGAGATGCTGATGTCTCCGTTAATTAGAGGAGGGGGTTGGAAGCGGTCTGTGGCTTTGCGCTATTTTGCGACCGTTTAGATATTTCTGACTGCGGTGGCGTTGGTAATGATCTCGTCCCAGTGTGTCCGTTTGCATCGGCGAACGACTGTCTTTAGGTTCTTCTTGGCTTCCTTATACTCCGCCGATCTGGGCCTGGAGCGATTAAAAGCCTGGTGGGCTGCTTTACACTCGTCCGTCTACTATGGGGCGCTGTGGCCGTTTTGGTGTTTGGTTTTGCCTGCTGCCTCTATTATGTGTTTAAAGAGGTCTTGTAGTGCTTTAGTGCATCTGTCTAGGTTGTCCCTGGAGGGGGAGGTAAGGTTGACGGAGGGGAGGGTCTATGTAAAGGAGTGTATGAGTTAACCGAACTCCTCTTAGCATTCCATCGGTATGTACTTCTTGCCTGCTCCCGGGGTAGTACGGAGTGGTTCGGGGAGGGTGGTAACTACAGTGAAGTGGTCCGACCCTGTGTTAAGTGAGTGTTCGACTCTGGAAGAGGTTGGGCAGTTGGAGAATATTAGGTCGATGTATTGTCCTGAGTGTTTTGTCGGTGAGTCTGTGAGGGAGGGGTAGAGATTGTGCTTCTCCGCCCACTCGGCGATCCTGTTGCCGGCTGTGTTTAAGTCCTTGCCCGGTTGCCATAACCAGTAGACTGCGTTAAAGTCGCCTGCAATAATGGATCTGGGGGGGGGTTATTCCTATTTAGTAAGGGTCTCTGTAGTAGTGTCGTCCGCTGTGCGGTAGTAGATGTTAACGACCGTGTAGCTGCATACCTCGATCCAGCAAATGCATCCGTTCTTCAGGCCAGGAGGGGAGAGTTGTTTGCTGGGGAGGTTGGGTGAGATTCTAACATAGGTAAGGACTGATGGTCTAGCGCTCCTCTAGTTGTTGAGTGGGTTATATGCTTAGTATTTAGGGTGGTTTTTCGTCTGCCTTCTGCCTGCATTGTTGTCCCATTGGGCGTAGGGCTTCTGGATGAGCACTACGTTGAAGCCGCTTTCCTATGCCAGCGATAGGGCGGTGTCCTGGGTGGGACCGCTCCTCCCTACGTTGGTTTGGAAGATTTTGAGGCTAGTGTTTCTTCGGTGACTTCGACGGGGGCCGTCTACTATTTATCGACGCTTTGTTGTCCGTCTTGCCCTCCCTAGGCGGGCGTGGGGTTGTCTTCTATGGTGTCGTTGCCCTCAGGGTCTGCCACGTGTACCTTAGACTGGGCCGGGGAGCTTTCCCGTGAGGATTCTACGTCTGTGTCCACGCTTATGACAACCTGGCTTATGGGCCGTCTGCGGGGCACTGAGGGGTCCGGAGGCGGTGGGCTGCGGATGCGTTTGGCCGATGTCTTCTTAGGTTCTTTGTCTTTTTCCTTATCCTCGGTAGGCTTGGGCGGGTTGGTTTTTAGGAATTCCTGTTGGCCTAGTTCTCTGATGGCTTTGAGCTGTTCTTTGGTGGGATGTATTTTGGTCCTATTTTTTATCGTGGGGTGAGCGTGGCACTTGGGTGCGTCGGCTCTGTGTGCTCCTTTGCAGTTTGCATATTGTGGAGGGGAGGAGCAGTTGGCTGTGGTGTCTTTGTGGCTGGCGGCCGGTTTCCTGCATTTTATGCACCTCTCGGTCCTGGTGCAGCCTCTGGGGTTGTGGAAGCCGAGGCAGCGGGGGTATTGTGTGATCCTGGGCTGCTGTATTTTTAGTTTGGCTGGGGCCGAGCAGTTGAAGAGCTTGAAGCCTGCCCTTACGTTTTCCCCGAAGGCTATGAAATAGTAGTAGGTGTCCGGGGTTTTGCCGAAGGGAGCCTTCTGGCAGAAGGTCGGTAGATTTTTGGCGCCCGCTCTGACGCGCGCCTCCTTGGGGATTAGCGCGTCAGTGGAGTGGGTTCCGGATTTGTCGGTGTATGTTTTTAGGACACTGCGCAGGAGGAAACTCTTCTATGTGTACGCTTCTTCGATTTTTAAGTTGTTTTTTTCTGCTTCTGGTGCGAGTGCGAGGATCTTGTTTTTGATGTTTTGGTTCTTAGGCTGGAGGGCGAAGCCCGAATGGACCTTCTGAAAGTAAGTGAGGTCGTCGCTGTTAAGCTTCATTCCCTTTACTAACTCTTATTTAGCCCCGATGGCCATCATCTTCCTCTATTTATGGTCTAGGGGGACTTAGACGAAGATGCAGTCGTCGGGTTTTTATGCAGTTGTCTTTGGCTTTTGTTTTTCCTTGTTTTCGTTAGCGGGGGCCGGCCCTTTGCTGTTGGAGGTAGATGTTCTTTTGTTGTTTTGTCCCCTTTGAGGGTTTTTGTTGTGAGTAGCCCTGTGTGACGCGACTTCTGCCCACGTGACCTTTTTGGCTCCTTCTGGCCCTTGGGGCGGGGTAGTTTCGGCTGCTGCCGTCCCAGTGGGTCCTCTGGTTTCCCTTGATTTGACCTCTGTGCTGCGGGATGTGTTGGCTGATGCCTTTTTAGGCGGTTGGGCAGTGAGTCTCTTGCTGCCTGGAGTGTCGGGGTTTTTGGGACCCCCCGGATTGTGTTTTAGAGAGAGGAAGGTTTTGAGGGCGGTTGCCAGTGCAGCGTGGATTTGTTTGGCCGCTGCCAGGCAGTGGCCTGTGGTGAAGGTTGCTAGGTATTCGTCTATAGCCGTAGCGGTTGAAATAAGAATAGTTTGTCTGGCTTTGTGTATTGTATTGATCTCTGCCAGTTGTCCTATGATTTTGCTTTGTGTGAGGGATTTATGCCTTTGGTTGGTTGCGGTGGCTTTTTTGACGCCGCTGAAGAGGGAGGAACTGAGTCCCTCCGGTGGTTTCTGCGTAAAGTGAAAGGGATTTGCTCTGCCTTTGTTCAGTTGGAGTGCTGGTATGTTGTCCGTTGTGAATTCGCCGCCGAAGCGTCGTTTCTTCTTGGGGGTGAGAGCGAGGATAGTTGTCTTGCCTTTCCCTGGGATGGAGGGGGTGGCCTCTTTTTGTTGTCTGTCGGGAGCTGCCTGCCCGGTGGCAGCGGGGGAGTTTCTTGACTGGCTTCCTTGGGGGTCGGTAGAAACTGCTATTGTCCTAGGATCCTCAGCAGGGGCAGTAAAAGCAAATGTAGAAGACGTTTTGTTCGATAGCTAGTTGAACGAGGTGAGGTTTTTGGTGAAGGGGTACCCAAAAGGTGGGGTACCTGTAGGTGTAGGAGGGAAGCTTGGCCGCGAATGAAATGACGTCCATACTTAGATCTAGCTTTCTCCAGTCCCTGCGAGACAACCAACCCCATGTCAGTTACGGGACCGCGAGATAGATCGAATCTTTGAAATCATAGGATGACATGAACGTACCAATCATCTATGTTGATGGCTTGTGCCCTAAGCGCACTTAAATAAAATGAGTCCTGGCCTTTAATAGCCCGTTCGATTGTGGCATCAGTGTGGGGTTGATCCCCTACGTCGACCACCTGCAACCGTAGTATGCGTCGGACGTTTACTGACACCAGTTTGTCAAATACCTTCACCAGACAGCTACAACCTAACTCGGGATTCTCCTGGGGAGCGGCTCCACGTTGTCCTTTTTCGTTAGAACTGGATATTATATTGTTTGACTTGGATGCAGCTCCTGACTCCTTGTCAATCTTGCCAAGCAGAGGTAAATAAACATATGACAGAGTGTCTTCAAACCCCCCTGCATTTGATAGCTTTTCAATCAAGTCGATAACTTGTTCTACAGGTTCTCCTGCGAGATGAAAAGCGTCGAAATATAAGTTTTTATCTAGCGAAGCAAGGGTTAGTTTCATATCAGATACTGTGCCTAAGTAGTCTCAGATGCTCTAGCGGAATATTATATGTGAACTTCCAATTGACTGCCGACTTACCTGAAGCCACTTTGCCATAAAGCAATTCCTTAGCTTCCATGCCTGATCTAGTGCGGATGTAGTGAACTTTGACAGACTCCCCCATCTTGATTGCCATCTCATCCACCAAGAGTTCCTTCTTTTTTCTCTTCGGCTTCTCATTATTCGGGGCCATACCCCGAGATAAATCAATGGCAATGGTGGAATTGTGTGTTTGACTGCGCGCAAGAGCCTTGGTAGAGACTGCATGGGCAGAGTTAGAGTTAAGTTCGTGCGATGGTTGAGATCGCGGCTGTTCTTGATCACCATCCACATTCCCTGTTATACCTTCGGTATCGAGACGCTTTTTCTCATCTTGGCCGGATGCGGACGGAACCGTGGATGCATCTCCTGGCAATACTCCGTTCTTTGGTTCTGGAGGCTTGTTGTTACTTGCTTCCGTAGGCAAATGGGTTGTTTTACCGGCAATATTTTTGGTTTTGAACCACTCCTCCCTTGTCCTCAAATAATAGAGATATGGGGACTCGTTTTTCGAGTTGAACTGAAAAGCTGCTTTCTTCTTGAAGATCACATCGCTTTTTTCAAGAAGTTGTTGAAGAATTTGTTGGTATCGCCGGGAATTGACTTGACAGTTACGGTAATTTAAGGCGTAGTGCAGGGGGGTGTTGCCATGTTTGTCTCTCCAAGCAATTGTCTCTGGTTTCGCAACTTGTACAAAGCTAAGAATGATGTCGACAGTGTTATCAAGGTTCGGCATTTTGTCCCTCGAAAGGTGTGTTATAGCCTTCTGTAGTTGGACCTTGAATGCGTAGTGAAGACAGTTCATCCCATCATGATCAGTTGCAGCAAGAAGCTCTTCAAATTTTCCCGCGATATTTCCCGAGCACTTGATGACGGATTCAATGAACTCAGTGTTATTGAAGTCCATCGCTACCCGCAAAATCGGGGTTTCTTCTGATTTGTTGAGGTGGCTTCTTTCCAAGTTGCTCTCTTGATTATTGAGAAGATAGTTGATAATCTTGGATATTGTGTTTTCTGGGAATTTTTTGAAATCGTCGGCATCTAAACCCTTGGCTAAGAGATGAAAAAATGTAGGTGTCGTCCTCTCGCGATCATCCCGGTGTATCAAGGCGTTCTTCTCATACTCCTCAAGAAGGCGTCCTTCTCCTTGCTCGGAATCATCCCATCGTGCCTTCCTGGATACAAGGACCTTCACAACTTCTCTCCATTGTTGTTCTAAAGTTTTTTCTTTGAAACATGCTTCTTCACTCTCTTCCGTTTGGGAGCTCATCTGAGCGGCCTCATCCATTTCATTTTCATCGACCAAACTTTTAGTGTCCGATTGCGAACTACCATCATTTCCAACATTGTCCTCCATGATTCCGGGAAATAACAGCTCGGTAACCTAGATAAGCGGCACGTTAAACTCCTGAAAAATAAGAAAGAAGATAAAGATGATTGTTTCAAATCACTCCGAAGAATGTCGAGTTTAGCTGAGGCACAATCTGAGAAGTCAAGAGATTGAAAGACAATTGTCGGTGAGCTGAGTGAAGGGCGAGAGGCGTTGCCCAGTATTCCTCTGGTTTGATGTATCCTTCCGAGTTGATCCATGCGACCTGAGAGTGGGGGTTAATTTCAAGAGCGTTACGAGTGCAGGGAAGGCTGCAGAACATGACAGGGGTCAAAGAGGTGCGTGCTCATTATTTTGTTGTTTCTCTCGAAGGATTTGGTGTTTATGATTGCACTCATACAGTGTTAATTCTTCACTTTTTTGTGCTGTTCCTGCATAGAACGGTATCGATGCATTTTACAACTGATGCAATATGTCTCCCATTTGCTATAGATCGCTATCGCCCATTATGCCATTGCTATCATGCTCTACACTCTTTCATGACTAGATTATTTAACCGACCGTTCATACTTGTAATATTCAGTGCAATCCCAGAGCTCACCTAGGTCGACTGCTCCTAGATTATTGCGATCAATATCAACATTGTCGTCCAATTGATTGAAAGGGGGTTCGGCCACCCTGAAGATGATCGGATCATCCGGTGATCTTGAAGAGAACAAAGTCGTAAACATGGCTGTGAAGTTTGGTGTTACATTCACGTAAGGGACGCAAACGAAGTCCTCATCATCGTCTCGCTCCAGAAGAATGCAGACGCGTAACTTGGAGGGGATGCCGCTTTTTTGCGACTCGTTCTCAGACAAGAAGAACCGTGCCCCGAAAAAGTTTCCCCAATCGTCTTGAGAAGTATCGCCCGTCGCCACAATATAATGCTTCGTAACTTTCTCCACAGACGCTTCGGCTGATAGCGTCAGATTTGCTTCGACTGCTGGAATGTTTGGGCCGAGTCCGAATTCTATTCCCTTCTTCAAGGACTCATCTTGCAGTGTTTCTCGCATCTTATAGAGTCCGCGTGGAGCAACTTGATAGACCGATGGGCCACCCTCCTGACCCTTCATGGGCTTAAATTCAAACAAGATGTTCGCTTGCTTGATGCGTGATCCCCTATAGGAGTTGAACTTGAACTCGTAGACAAGAAAGGTTGCCCGCTTCTTGGACGACGGGTCAATTTCGCCATGAATGATAGCTTTCGCATTGCAGCTAACAGTGAAAGCCGGTTTCTTTTTTGATCCACCGTGGAAAGCTGAAACTGCCGTCCGTTGCACTTGACCCGGAAGATTGCGCACATGGAAGCCTGTTTGTGAACATCAGTTTGCGCTCTCTCCTAGGACAATAGAAACTGCAATGGATATTGCTCTCACCTCCCGGCTGACCCTGGTATGTGAGTCCAATAGTGAACGCCGTAGGATCTGTGTTTGTTCCGTTTTCCACTTCTTCCTCTTCCTCACTCAACCAAATCTCGCTTTCATCCATGCTTCACAATGCTGATAGGTGCGCTTATCAATCAAATATATGAATATTTGACAATGGAAGACGGGAGAAGAGAAAACAGAGAAAGAATTTGAAGTATATAGAGAATAATCTCAACAGATTCAGCTAAACGCTGAAGGGCCATGAGACCTGGTAGTGTCGTTGCTGCCCATCACAGTATGAAGACACAAACGGCGCACATGTTTTGACCGCATGTTTGGCTACATGAGTTGCTGGATACCCGCAGATTAGGCTGCCGAAGAGATGGTGTGGCTCGTCACACGTTGTATTGACGCGATGTTCTTCCTGTAGTTCCGATTCGTACGTATCGTTATCGCTGTATTTTGACCAATATAAAGCTGCTTTGTGTCACCCAACGACGAAAGATTGAGGTCAAGTGGTTGGATGAATTTAGGGCCACGGCCACCTGACTCGGGTGATGCAGCAAAATACTGAGCTGGCATGGTTACATACCTCCCGCACACTGGCAGATACATCGCACAAACAATGAAGGATACACGAAATTGAATCCTGTAATGAGCAAAAATCCCGCAGCGGTGAATGAACCATAATCCCATGGGTAAATTGGAACGGTTCAGAGGAAGCTCCATCTGGCTAATTCTATGCCAAGCTTATGTTCATCCGCGTTCAAGTTCTCGAAACATCGAACACTAAATCGCATCTCTCCGGGGCAGTGCCAGAGACAAAGGCCAGTCAGCCGGACGCAAGCGCTAGAGTGTGCTATTAATTGTGTTTTTCAGCGTAGCAAAAGTAGAGAGCCTTTGTCCCTCGCTTTTGAAAAGGATGAAAGCTATAAACAGTCTTTGTCGCAAATATACCTAGCTGCTAAACACGTGCCACTCACTGCGGCTTTCAAGAGAGCTATAAAAAAGAGCCTCGAACCCTCCAATTTGGAATAAAACAGAGATATATATGTATACTGTCATATACCTCGCTACTAGGCTTATGCTAGAAATCGGCAAACGTTTCTTTCTCCTGCAACACTCTTCTCCAAGTCTGACAAGTGAATTACGACATACACAAGGTATCTACATTACCATATCCATTCCCTAGGATGCCGCACAGTTTACACTAACCGTGGCAATAGCATAATCCGTTTTTGCGACGGACCTGGCCATACCCGCGGGTGCAGCATGATGGAGGACTATGATGACATGTCCGAGGACGAGCCAACTCTGCAACCTCCCACAACCGTTGTGGTGGTCGATCCCAACGAAGGCCTCATCTTGACCAATATTGTGGAATCTACGCAGAAAGAATCCGATGCAGATAATCTTCCAGACGTTGAGTAAGTCTTCCCACCAGAGTTCGCGTCCTTGGTTCCATTAGAATAGCGAACTTATGGTCTTTTCTCACAGCGTCATCCATGTCATGGCGATTGGCAAAGAAGAAGGCCGGCTTAGTCTTGAAGCTCTATTTCCATCATCAATGACTAGTAGAAGAAGAGAATTTGCCTTTCGATGTAATATAGCAAGATTCCTTTACGGCGACTTCACGAACCAGGCCATTGATGACCTTGCCCGACAACTTCTCCAAAGCCTCATTATTTTGCAGAAGCAGGATAAACATGTCGGTTTCTATCTCTCGACTGATCTAATATCATATATGAAGTTGAGCTAATTCAGGAAGTAGAAATCAAGAAGAGCGATCGTGTTTGTCGCTTATGACTTGGGAGCATTAGTTGTCAAACAAGTGTGTACCATACACCCATACTTGATGATTTAATAAAACTTGCTGATCAGGACAAAGGCTATTTGCATTGCCGGCGCGAATCAGCAACAGTGGCCAGGAATTTTTATGAGTACGGCCCTTTCTGTATGTATTGAATTTCTTTATTACAAGCCCTGATTTGACTTGAGAGATACCTGGAATTCAATGCTATTTCATGGTATTTGGATTTTTTCTTATTTAAACAAAAAAAGAAAAAGAAAAAGAAAAAGAAAAAGAAAAAGAAAAAGAAAGGAAAGAAGAAAGGAAAGAAAAATCCTAACGTGGAAATGTGTAGATATTCTCAGGCTGCTTCCAGCGGACGAATAACAGCCAAATGCTCGACTCCAAAATATTCCACTACCTTACGTCTCATACAAACGCCATTCGTGAGATCCCTGTAAGTTCTCTGTCTTTGACCATCAGAAGTATTGCAAAATATGTAGTAGAGATCACCGAAGCTTTCGTCGCTTCCAAAATCACGCTGCGAAGTCAGGTTATAAGTCTCTATGCAGGCCCAAACAAGCAAGGGAAAATATCAGATGCAAGTGATTAGTTTAATGCGAGGGCAGCACGATGAGTTACTCATATCATACAGATATTTGACTATACTACGGCAACAATTGGAGTTCCAGACGAGGTGACTATCCAAGAGCAAACACAGACAGGCAAACCCCCATTTCCGGGTTTATGTGCCAGAATGGCTAACATGAAACGTAAGTGCAAAATTCCACTTGATAATCTCTATATTCACAATATCAGATTGGGCCCCCCACAAGCTCTGGATTCCTATTGAACAAACCCTTGTGGCACTCGCCCCGGCGCATCGTCTGTTGTCGTCAGAATGTGTTGTAGACTCACATCCAGTGTTTTGCTGCGGAGAGCACAAGACATGGATGGCATCTGCCGGTGCGCATGTACTCTGTATTCGGGGTGACGATAATAATGGAGTAATGGCGGCAGCGGAACAGGTACTCCTCCGTTGGAGACTTGAACGGAGAGAATCTTATCAAGGAGAACGGATAACTTCCCCCTTTTCTTTTGTTTTCTCTTCCAGTGATCCTCTGCATCTCTCAATGAAGGATATGCTTTGTTCATTCTTGCTCTCAATACTGGCCAACACTGCGACCGGTGCAGTTAACGAAGAGTACAAACTCATGAAGGACCAGTTGATACTCCAACATGCATGGACGGAGATGGATTTGTTCAAGATCTTCACGACGCTTTCTCCCACAATCATCGGTCCAGATATGCTCCTCTTACTACACAATGTTGAGGAATGTGACAAGAATGGTCGAGAAATATTCTGGAGAACGTTGAGCACTATTACAGCCACAACCGAAGTGCCATTCAAGGTTGTGGTAACGTGCAAGAACCCTTTTGATCTCTCAGATGAGTTGCATCAGTGGCCAGATATCCCTGTCACCACATATAATATTGGCGATAAGAAGGAATATTTAAGCCAGAATGCTGAGGGTAAATACTCAGACGACCTGTTATCCATGTTATGTCCTGGTGGACATGGTGAGGCTAAAATCCGAAAAAAGCTAATTGAGCTCAGATCCATGAAGACCAAAGATCTGGACACAATTCTGAAACTAATCATGGATCTCACAGATTGGCCTCAGGATGTGTCACAAAGATCACTGCGTGAATTTTATCACCGTCTCCAGGCTGTCACTCTGAAATCTACACCGGCTGATATCTTAAGGCAATCCCTCCAGGATATCTTGGACAGGGATGGCCTTAGATGGATATTGAATTGGCTCTTGAATGGACAGCAACCTCTAAGCTACAATCAATTAGCAACGGCGTTATTTCACTTTAAGCGTGGAAAAGATGACACATTCCATGCACCATCCCCTACTGAACTGCAGGAGCCCCTATCCCATCTTCGTTTATGGGTTCGGGGCATCACAGAGTCTTTCAGTGGCCAGGTCCGCTTACGAGAAGAGTTTCGGGGCTATTTCCAAAACAAGTCGAACCACCTTGAGGACTATTTAACACCATCTGAAAATATTTTGGTATTCCTGTTCGACTACTTGACTTCGCCAGAGATTCAAGGACGCCTAGACTCTCTATACAACCAATATCAATCTAAAGTTGGGTGCTCTGGCAATCATATTACGCCACCGCTTGTCACGGATGGCCAAGACTTTATTTTTTACGCAATTCAGGCTCTTCCGTATCACTTGTCGCAAGATCCAAACTTTCTGCTAAGCAAAAGTGATATGTTAACAGCCATTACCAGCAAACTGATTCCATGGTCGAGGGTATACTGGGCCATGAGTAATCCGTTCTCTCGTCCCAAATTTGAAGCATTGCAGTCACCATTTGAAACACTTCTCACATTAGGGAATTTGGGACTGGAAGCTGTTTCCGCTTTGAAAGAAATACAATACTCAACATGCCCGCCTACAACTAATACCCACGAGATGAGCAAAGCGCCCGTGTCTGTAGGGATGAACTCTCTCTCCGACGCCATTAGGGAGGGAAAAGAGAATGCTGCGTTGTCTCTTGCGGAGGAATTAATACTGGCATCCGGAAGCCAAAACAAAGTCAATGGAGAAACTGCTACTTTGCAGGATAGTTCGAAAATAAGTTGGCCGTCGTGGTTTTTATGGAGAGCAGTGTGGCTCAACATGGACCGACTAGTCGCTCTGCTCTTGAATAACGGCATGAAGGTGGATCCCGAAGACGGTGATTCCATATTTTTCCCCTCTCCATTATACATGGCTGTACGCCTAGGCCATGCTCTCATAATGGAAACATTGATAGAGCGTGGAGCGAGGCTTGATGTGAAAAGACCTGGAATGGACAATCTGGTATGCTCTGCTGCTGTCAGTGGTAGCATACATGCTATCAATTCCTTGATGGTCAAAAACAAGTCACTACTGAAAGTACAAGAACTTGAGAAGCCACTATATGCTGCGTCTCTCTATGGTAACTGGAAAGCGGTCAAGAGGCTTCTAGAACTTGGAGCCGATCCAAACTCGGGCATAGGAGAAAGATCTAACGATGGGGGAGCCCCTCTCATTGTTGCAGCCGAAAGGGGCAACATAAAAACAGCCCAGATGTTACTCAAGCACAACGCCGATCCAAACATTATCGGGCCAAGAAAATTCAACACTCCGCTATGGTTTGCCGCTGTCAAATCAGCCAAAGCAGATTTGGTTTCCCTTCTCCTCGATCATGGAGCAGATCCCAACCACAAGTTGATAAATCCACCGCTGCTCGTAGAAATTATAACGGCTTCGCCTATGCGAACCAATAACAAGCTTGCAATTCTCAGCTGCTTAACCAAAGATTCAACAGCCCTGATCAACATTGCTCATGCAGGAGGCATGACGCCGCTCCTCTACGCTGCAAACGAGGGAGACTTGGATATTGTAAAATGGCTTCTAGCGTACGGGGCAGATATCAATGCGACAGACAACCAAGGTCACAGCGCACTGTGTTATGCTATTGCAAAGATGCATGTCGACGTAGTCCGAGAGTTATTACGTTGGGAGCAAAAGCTTGACATCTTAACTAAATCCGGAAACACGCTCCTTGACATGGCAATAAACAACGTCTCAGTGGTGCAAATGCTACTGGATGCCGGCGTCAATAGTGAGTGGCCGAACAGAGATAATCAAACCGCTATCAATACGGCCGTCATTATGAGGAAGACAGATGTTGTGAAGCTTTTGGTTGAAAGGGGGGCGAATATCCACCACCGGGACAATACCGGCGAGAGTCCGATTCTGAATGCAACAAGAAATATACCGAATGCGGAGATCATACGTATCTTACTAGATGGCGACGCAAACCTTCGTGACGAGGACCCGGATTCTAAGTACACTCCCCTGCACTATGCGATGAACCAGGAGAAAGATATCGCCAAAATACTTCTGGAATTTCGCAATAATATTGACCTGGAGAAACGCGATATCAATGGCAGAACCGCCCTTTTGGTCGCTGCTTGGGGTGGTAGATTTGAACATATTAAGCTTCTGGTCGAAGCTGGAGCTGACATCAATGCGCAAGACCATTTGGGATGGACAACGCTATCATATGCTTTGTGTCACTCGTCCGCTTTCGAAGTTGTTGACTGGCTCCTCTGGCAACCCGCCATGGAAATAGATACTATAGGAACTCCAGTTGGAACGGCACTCATGGTGGCTTGCTACTCACTGAATGAAGAAATGGTCTTCAAGCTTCTTAGTCGAGGCGCAAATCCGAACATGCCAACAGGATATCGATACTGCAACAACGCCTTGAAGGCCGCGTGCAGACCTTGGAAGAAACTAAATTTAACATACGAGGAGCGCATGCACAAGATAGATGCGATTATCTACATGCTGGTGGAGTACGGCGCTGATGTTGATGCCATGGAAGGGAACACCATCTATAATGCCATTTCCGCAGCCTCGTTTTCTGCGGGTAGCAGTACCATCAACTTGCTTTCGAATATGGGGGCGACAGCGGAAACGGCTGATCCTTTAGGTCGATTCCCCCTTCATTTCGCCGCGGCAAGTGGTCTCAAGAACTTCGAAGTCATGCTACGTCTTCACAAGGGGAATTTAATGGTCCGTGACTGTTCCGGAAGGACTGTCCTACACTGGGCGGCCCAATTTGGCCATGTGGAGACAATTGAAGCCATCTTGAAGATAATGAGCCCCTCAGGAAAATCAAGACGGAACTATATCAACCAACCTGATATTGATGGGTGGACGCCGCTCTGCTGGGCCACGCAGCCATTAACCAAATACAATGGTTTCTACCCCAACTTGCGGTTTGAGCCTTATTCACAGAGGGAAGTTGTGAAATATTTGATCGATAATGGAGCTGATAGGGGCGTTACATTTAACATAGAAGCAGAAGACAACGTCGAAACATTTACACTAGTACAAATGGCCAAACTTTGCAATGTTAAAGACGACATCATCAAAATGTTGGCGGATGACCTGGATGGCACCTCAACGAAGAACATAGCAGACAACAACGGGGATGTCGAGCGAAGATATGCGTGTGATTCTACGACCTGTAGCATATGTTTCAATGTAAGTCGACTCGTATTAAATCAGCCTGACATAGCAATACTGACAAATGCCACCATTTCGTTTCATAGGCAATATTTGGCTGCCAGTACGAATGTCAATCTTGCCTCGAATTCAGCGCCTGCAAGAAATGCTACGGGAGGATAAACATCTATCATGGTCACTTCACACTTGAAGACGGAAAACCGCACCAATTTGTGAGTCTCAAATTCGACGGTCAAGACTTCTACCAAATCGATGCCTTGGAGGCTTTTATGGCGGAAAACGGTCAAGATGGGGATGATGATGAAGATGAGCTACCACCTAGTGTAGGGAGGGATGGGCTGTGGACCGAGGGCTACCATAAAATGGAGTTATGTGATGATGATGATGATGATGGCAGTTCTGTAAGGAGCTTGGTTTAGAGAGTTGGAGATATTGGATCTTATGAATATATGCAGGCACCTAGTAGACTAATTATTTTCTCTAATCCGTTGATCTGCCAATCCGCCAATCCGCTTCATCAACGCATGCACATATCAAGGGACATATGTGTACGTACCTCTAAGATTCCATGTTGTCCCATCAGCCCCGCGACCCCACCAAAAAATCGAGCGCCACAGTTCCAGCCACTAGCACCAACCAAATCATCAATATCATATGGACATTCTTCATCACAAACCACAGCCTCGCCTCAACTCCATTCAATCGCATCACAGCCACAGCCTCTCCCTCCCTCTGCCTCCCTCTCCCTCCCTCTCGCGATATACAAGATACCCACGCACAGATACATGGAGTCTCGTCCATCATAGCGCCCAATGCCATACTTTAAAACGAGCCAGGAATGGCTCGACCTCTCCGTCGCTCTGCTTGAGGCTCGACCCTCTCAGGCAAGTTTCCCTCCTTCTCCTCCTCTTCCCTCCCTCAATCCCCCAACAGCTCCTTCAAACCACATGGCACCAGGCCCCTTCTAACGATATCTCCCATCAAATAGACCCGCGTCACCGCGAAATACTCCATCAAGCCCGTCAAACCCCGCAAATCCGACCCCAGCTCCGCCGACGAATCCTCCCCCTCGGACCCAAAACCCCCCCGCGGCAGCCTCGTCCTCAAGACCTACGACCCCGTCAGCGGCGTCGCCCTCAAGTACCGCACCACAAAGGCCGCAGAGGTCACGCGCCTCATGTACGCCGCCATGGGCCGCCTGGGCAGGGCACAGGCAAACGTACAGGACGTTCCAGAGGAGACGATGCAGGATGCTGATGCGGTCGAGACGCCTCAGGGTGAGCAGACGCCACAGCAGACACAGCAGCAGGGTGCGGCGGGTGGTGGTGGTGGTGGAAAGAAGAAGAAGAAGGGCAAGAAATGAATATGAAACGGGATTGAATAGACCATGGCTTTTGGCTGATATGAATGCGGATGTGGAGTGGACATGAATGCGGACTCGCTCAAAAAAACTTTGAAAACCGGCCTGAGGATATCCAAGGAGCAAAACAAGAATCTAGAAATGGAAATGTACAAGCACATCACAAGGCATGGGCAAACTCCAAGTCATCATTCCTACAGGTCTATTTGCTAGACTTCCTCTCTCCTGTATATACTCCTCCACTATATATTCCACACAATATGCTTATCACCAGGCATGAGCAGACTCCAAGTCATCATTTAGCCAGATCTATTCTCTGGGCCATTTATTCCATAGCTACGTACTCCATACAGTGTATCATGATCCAACACGTTCCGCAATTATCATCCCCTGAGGGAAGAAGCACATCGCATTCATCAAAACAAAAACCCAAATGCATAACCTAAACGCCCGCAGTGTTTGTGTGAACCTCTGAACCAATAAAATGGGACACCCTAGAATGAGTTCCCAAAACCACTGTGATACTTCAACGCCGTCTTTGCCAATCCAACCCGCGGACGGCTCTTATTGCAAATATACAAGCTTCCGATTGTGAAGCAAGAAAAGTGAAGAGATGAGAGAAAAAATGCGAGAAAAAAAAAAAGAAGAGTTGGGATATGAAGAGCATGACTTAAAAGTCATCGTCGAAGGAAAAGTCACCGCCGTTTGAGTCCTTGGACTCAGCACCGGCCTCCTCGACAACCTTCTTGGTGCTGTTCATGACACCGGCCTTCTGGTAGTCGGCAACACGCTTCTCAAAGAAGTTGGTCTTGCCACCAAGAGAAATGTTCTCCATAAAGTCAAAGGGGTTGGAAGACTTGTAGATCTTCTCGTTGCCGAGAGCAACAAGCAGGCGGTCAGCAACAAACTCGATGTACTGCTTCATCAAGTTGGAGTTCATGCCCAGCAGGGCGCAAGGGAGAGCCTCGGTCAAGAACTCCTGCTCAATCCGGACGGCATCAGTGATGATGTCACGGATCACCTCCTTGCTGGCGCGGTTCTTGAGGTGGGAGTGCAGCAGGCAGGCAAAGTCGGTGTGCAGACCCTCGTCACGAGAGATGAGCTCGTTGGAAAAGGTCAGGCCGGGCATGAGACCTCGCTTCTTGAGCCAGAAGATGGAGGCAAAGGCACCGCTGAAGAAGATACCCTCAACGGCGGCAAAGGCAACCAGGCGCTGAGCAAAGGAAGAGTTCTTGTCCTGGATCCACTTGATGGCCCAGTCAGCCTTCTTGCGAATGCAAGGGATAGTCTCAATGGCGTTGAAGAGGTAGTTGCGCTGGCTGTTCTCCTTGATGTAGGTGTCGATGAGCAGGGAGTAGGTCTCGGAGTGGATGTTCTCCATCATGATCTGGAAGCCGTAGAAGCATCGAGCCTCGGGGATCTGGACCTCGCCGCTGAAGCGCTCGACCAGGTTCTCGTTGACAATGCCATCAGAGGCGGCAAAGAAGGCCAGGATGTGAGAGATGAAGTACTTCTCGTCATCGTTCAGGCGGTTGTTCCAGTCGTGCAGATCCTTGGACAGGTCAATCTCTTCGGCGGTCCAGAAGGAAGCCTCGGCCTTCTTGTACATTTGCCAGATCTAATTGAGCGCTGTTAGACAATTGGTGATTCCATTTTTTTGCTTCCCTGCAGTATAGTGGGGGTGCCACTTTACGCGTCAAGACGCGACAGGGGAGGGGGGTTGCCCGCATACCTCATGGTACTTGATGGGGAACAAGACGAAGCGCTGAGGGTTCTCTTGCAGGATGGGCTCGTCAACCTCATCGGGCTTGATTGTGGGAGCCACGGCGGGCTTGGCCTCCTCCTTCTTGAGGGTCTCGGAGGGCTTGTGGTTGTCGTCCATCTGCTTGGCAAGGCTCTCGAGAGCGGACTCGTCGAGAGGCTGGTTCTCCTTGTTGGCAGCGTCGAAGTTGATCTTCTTGACGGGGGACTCGATCTTGAACGAGTCAATGGCAGAGGCAGCCTATTCGAGAAGCTGTTAGCTTGCGTTCTGAGTGCTGTTGATACTATTCTCCAGATCACGGCTCAGTGAAACCGGCTGTACTCACCTGCTTGGAGGGGGTGAGTTCGGTGGCCATTGGTTATGATGGTGGGCGAGGCAAGGCAAGACAGCAGGGCAGAGCGCGTAAAGTGGAAAGAAGAAATCAAAAGCGAAATTAATTGCTCTGGGATACTGTGCAGACGCGGTGGTTTGACAGAGAAGACATTTGCAGCATCGCGGGTGGCGCCAGAGGTTTTTGTAAACGAGCAGAGCAGCGCTGTCACGTGCGGCGCGACGCGTTCAGGACGTGTTTCCAGCGGGTCGTCCAGCGGGTCTGGCAGCCTATTAAGCATCCCTGGGAGGCTGGGCGGCCTGAATCGGGCAAGGGCTACAGGGATGGCAGCTGGTCAACAGGTACCGAGCAGGTACTCGCCAGGGCTGCTCGCCGCCATGGTGGGGTGCACAGCTGCGGTGCACCAGCCACTGCTGAAAGTGCGGCGGCGCTGGCAGACGCGTGAAGCAGCTTGGTCGCGTCAAGGTACTGCGCTACCTTGATGACTCCATGATCCTGGCTGGCTTTCAATGGCTTGGAGGGCTTGAGCAAATGATGATGCGAGAGACCCTCTCAGCTCCCTGTTTATCAATCTTGAATCAGCAAAAACAAACACCTTTGGATCTCGTGTCGGTGGGGCCACCGTCAGGCTGTGACTTTTTGTTTTTGCCGGAGCTCTCTCGTACAATGTGCAGCGTATAATATGCGTGCAACGAGCTGGTACTACTACTGCTGGATCGTCGTATGATGGAACAGCTTCACAGCTTCACAGCTTCACAGCTTCACGGCGCAGTATGGCAAAGCACAATCACAAGCGTGAAAGGCCCAAGCTTCCTGGTTTCGATTTTTTTGACCCAGGCCCTGTCGCTTTTCCAGCAACTCCGAGCGAGCAGCTCCAGAGGCGTGGGGCCACAGGTCTGAGCTCTGGAACGCGAGAAATCTCCATACGGGCGTCAAAGACTTACTTTGGGTTTCACGCTCAAGCTTGCTTACTCGGTACTAGCATCAACTCTAGGGGACGTCTTATGAATTCGTGACTGAGAATTACAAAACCCAATGGCAAAATAGCGAGTCTTGCTCGGCGGAGATACGGAGTACTGTACGGAGTATGAGCCATTGTTTTCCTCTGCCGACAAGCTGACTCGGCAAGGCCAGTAGTACAGTAGTGCGTACGAGTATATGCAGCTAGGGTTTCTGCAAGGCGATTTGCATGCATCTCAAGCTACAGAATAGACTAATCCTTGCCCTAGTCCGTCTTACTCAACGTGGCAGCACGTCGTTAATCAACGTGAAATGAAGCCGTGAGATACGAGTGCTGTACAAGTCATACACGTACTTGTACGGATACAAAGAATCGGATAGATAGGAACGCTTCCTTCACCGCATCAACCCTCGCTGCTCCTGGTAAAGCCGGACTACTGAGGTGCTGCTGCTAGTCCTGGCGTCTCTTGTCTGAAACAAAGAGATCCTTTGTCAATGCACTTGGGTTTCATTATCTACCTTATGCTGCATTATGTATCTTGATTTCTGTCTACCTATCTAGACTTGGTATCTAACATAGCACCTAATGCTATGCAACGCGAAACAATGTGAGCTTCTGGCCCATTGAAATAAAACACACCGTGGTATATCAAGTAATACCTCCAATCCATTCATTCTAGCTTTTTTTTATAAAGGAAAAAAAAAATTTCCTCGACACGACGCGTTGTAAAGTCTTCGCGCAATTACCATTATTCATGAATGCCCCTCCTCAACCACCCAATTTTGGCCTTTCCCATCAATGGGGCCATCGAAATGTGAGAGATCCACTCCCAGAGCTTCAAAGCTTCATACTCGTAATCATACAAAGAAACACGTTCCAGACATGCGAAAAAGTCCCGTTCCCAGACAAAAAAGATACGACCAACAAAGTGAACAAACAAAGGAGATTCATAGCGGGGTGCTCAGACAAACGACCCGGCGATATGCGCCCCCTGCGTAAAACTGACAAAGA
The DNA here is from genome assembly GCF_000170995.1 of Trichoderma virens Gv29-8. NCBI lineage: Eukaryota > Fungi > Ascomycota > Sordariomycetes > Hypocreales > Hypocreaceae > Trichoderma > Trichoderma virens. The sequence continues at coordinate 222,629 of NW_014013676.1, forward strand.
ACCGTGCAAACATCTCTAAGACGCCCCATTATCGTCTACCCTTTTGCTTGCCGGTTTGACGTGAGCTATAATGTGTGTCTCGGTGTACCTGGCCCATCTCAATGTCGTGTGGGCGAGTCTGGCTGCGGCCAAAATATCCGCGCACATCGTGAACTCGATCTGGCGCTCGTGGGGCGATCGGCTCCTGGACTTCAGGCCGGGCCGGAGATGGTCGGCGAGACGGAGAGTCCGACTGATACTCCGGGGGGTCTTCTCGCTGAATCCTGTCGTACTCCTCGGCACTGCTAGGATCGATGGCCGGGATGGGCTGTCCGCTTTTGCGCAATTCCTTTTTGCCCTTTTGACGCAGATGCTCCTCCAGCAATGCTGCGTTGCGGGTGTTGGCGCGGAATACGGCGTCGGCCAGATCTCCAAGGAAGGGAACCAATCCAACGGCAAAGTCGAGAATAATGTTGATCAGCATCTTGACCCGAACCGCGGTTGGGAGGCCACCCTCCACTTGGCAACACGTCCTGTACACCATAAAGGCCATAAAGGCATCGAGTGCATCGCCAGCGCTGCGAAAAAGTTAGCAACAAATCCAATTCATCTTCCCAAGTCTAGGGTGAGGAGTGGGGTGCATCACTTACGCAGGGATTAAACCGATGACGCTGCTCCATCCAAAGCGAATTCCAAGAAAGTTGAACAGGCACATGTCTAGACGATATGCTCGTCTCTTGACCTTTGTCAAGACTTGGCCATCGTGTTCTGAGATGCCGGGCGGCAGAGCCTTCTTGCGCTTCTTGACCTTGCCCGTAGGCCTCCCGTCGAGTCTGGTGGCGGGGACTTGCTCAAAGTAGGGATCCTGGCGCAGAGATTGTCAGTATTTCGTGATCAAGCCAATAAAGATTAGAAAATGATGTTGTGCTTTACCTCTTTGCCAAACTTGTTCTGGAGCGACTCTCCCAGAATCTTCTTGCTGATGGTCTTTGCTAATAAGCTCGTCATGGTAGCGGTGTTTTGAGACGGCGGGAAATGTGTAAGAGGCGATGTTTTCTCAGGCTCTAGGAAAAGTCGAGGAAATGGATATTTATGCTTCTTTGTCAAAGCAAAGTAACACAATCAAAGCCTTGTCAAAGGGCCAGATGCTGGCGGCCTGGTCGATTGGAGAGGCGCTTGCTGTCGTTTGTTTCAGAAACCGCTGTTGGGCGGCAGCTGTTTTTAGAGCTCGGGCTCTGATAGCCAACCAAACAAGGGCCGACAAGGCGAGACAAGGCAATCAAAGGACAGGCGGCTGCGCTTGCAAGGGACGAGAGTAAAAAAAGAATGAAACAAAAAAAACAAAGGACCGGTCTGCGTTTTATATCCCGTGTCGAGAAACGAGGACTAGAGGAGCAGTGAATGGCGTCGCTCACATGGCCCGACCCTGATAACCTGTTTTGGCTGCTTCTCAACACTTCTTCATGATGTAATCCAGCTGCTGCAGCGACGTGGATCATGGGAGCGGCGTTGAGGCCGCTGGAATGGTGCTGAATCGGCGCTGCATCAGCCAATGAGACGTTGCCGGAGGTGCCCCAGCGCCCGCTAAACGTGGTCTTGTTACAGGGGAATTTTTAGTGGCCGATATAGCTGGCTGCCTCTGACGTTTTGCCACGGCAGATCTGGCGCCAAGATCATTACAGGAACATCCAATACAAGTGCAGTGAGTTGCAGTGAGTTGGTGCTGCACCGCCACGCCGATGCAAGCCACGCTGTGGCAATGCCGTTGGGCTGAGTGGCTGAAGCTATCTTTCTGCAGGCGCACTGTGTGGCTTGTGTGGCGCTCGAACAAAGTTCCGTGAAACCCCTCCAACGGAGACAGTGCGAACTCTGTTGTCCCTCCCACCAACATTGACCTGATTTGTACATAGTACGGCTGCAACGGCCAGGCGGGCAACAACCTTCACCTATCTCGCAGCATCTGATAGCTTCACCATCTCTTGGGTCGGCAAACTCCATCTCGGCATATCCATCGCATCGCTGCCAGCACAGCCATTGTATCGGCAAAACTCCGCTCTCCAACTCAACGATACGCCGGGCGACCTCGCTCTCATCGGTGGCTGAAGCGCGCGTCGCGATCTAATCCTCAGCTGCAGAACCTCGGAACGATCGACCATGCCCATTATCCCGTCACATGTCCGAAGCGTACTCAGTCTGGCAAAGTCGTGAAGACCGTATGATCAAGCGTTATATTATTAATCAGGGCATGGGGCTGAGCTGAACATATTCAACAAAAAGAGAGACAAACATGGCTCAGAAACAGATGCAGCTGGAAGACTGTATGCCCCGACCTCTTCACCCCGCCTGCCGTGCCAGTCTTGACAAGGTGCTGATCTATTAACTCTGCTAGGGCTGGACGACTTATGCGTCCGGTTCATCATCAACCTTCCGCAGGAGGACCTGTCCTCGGTTGCTCGACTATGTTTCCAAGTTGAAGAGGCACAATGGTTCTACGAAGATTTCATCCGTCCCCTCGATCCGACCCTCCCGTCCATGACTCTGCGCACTTTTTGCCTGCGAATCTTCCAACACTGTCCGTTGCTAGCTTCCTTCTCCGTCGAGAACCATATCAAGGCATTTGAAGAGTTTCTGCAGTACAAGACTCGAGTGCCCGTTCGTGGCGCTATTATGCTCAACCATGAGATGGACTCGGTTGTCCTTGTCAAGGGCTGGAAGAAGGGGGCTAGCTGGAGTTTTCCTCGTGGCAAAATCAACAAGGACGAAGACGATCTGGACTGTGCGGTGAGGGAGGTCTACGAAGAGACTGGCCTGGATCTCCGAGAAGCAGGGCTGGTGCCAACCGAGGCGAAGCCAAAATACATCGAGATCCCCATGAGAGAGCAGCATCTCCGACTCTACGTCTTCCGAGATGTTCCCATGGACACGGTTTTCCAACCTCGAACGAGGAAAGAAATCAGCAAGATTGAATGGTATAAGCTGTCTGATCTACCTACTCTTCGGAAAAAAGGTCCCCAAAACAACAACCATCAATATGACTCCAGTCCTGGGACCAATGCCAACAAGTTCTACATGGTTGCACCCTTCCTGGTCCCCCTGAAGAAGTGGATTGTTTCCCAGAAAAAGATTGACGAAAAGAGGTCATTCAGTGGAGGTATCCAGGCCAATCCTGCCCACCACCATCATCATCACCATCGGATGGCCATCGAAGAAGACCCCACCGAGGATGAGGCGTGGGTGCCCAATGTGGACGCCCCAGCGCCGGCCATTGAATCCCTGGATGGAGCCACTCGAGAATTACAGCGCCTGTTGAATTTGCAGCCATCGGTTCAACCACCGGTTCCAGTAGCTGAGGCGGTTCAGCCTGCATTCCAGCCTGCGCAAGCCCCCCCTGCAGCCGCTCCAAAGGACAAAGGCAGTGCTTTGCTCTCTCTTCTCCAGTCCTCGAGTTCTGCACCCCAGCACGTGCCCCAAGCACCCCCCCAGCATGTGCCTCAAGCACCCTCCCAGCTGCCTGATTTGCTGTCAGCTCTGATGCCGGCTGCACCAAGACAGCCTCAGAACCCGCAACACAATATCAACGCTGGGCCTCAAGCTGTGCCTCAAGCTGTGCCTCAGGCCATGCCCACCTTCCACCAGCAGCTCCCAAACTTTGCTGTACCTCCTAACCAAACCTCTGCCGCATGGAATATTCTGCAGAACAGGAATGAGGGCCAGGTTAGCGGTACACCACCTAACCACCCTGCCTATCCAGGATATGCCATCACGACACAGCAGACTTATACTGCTAGCTCTACTGTCAAGGCCAACCCACTGCAGCCGCTTCAAATCCTTCAAAGAGGACAGTCCATCCAACAGACTCAGCAAATCAGCCCTCCAGAGCCTCCCAAAGCCAATCTTGCTCCATACGCTGGACCCTACGACCAACCAGGACAGCTCCGTCCCGGGCAAATTGTTCAACCATCTCCTTCTACCCTGCCGATCCCTCTGAGTTCGTCATCTGCAGCAAACAACTACAACTACAGGCCCGAAGTGTCACAAGAGCAGAAGAGACAGCTTCTCTCTCTCTTTGGAACACCGAACAAAGCTGCGACAAACGCCCCGCCCGAGCCTGCTGTCCAGACTGGACCATCTGCGACCGGGCTATCCATGCCCCGTGCTGCGCCGCCGGTATCAGGAGCTGCTCAAGGACCCGGAGGTCTCCGTAATGCACCACCATCTCGCAATAGCAATATGACGCCGATATCGCAGGCCGACCAGAGCTTTTTGCTAGACTACCTGCAATCTATTACGAAGAATACTACACGTTAAATTAAAGATGAAGTGAAGCAAAAGGTGGAGCAGATTGTGTTTGCAAAGGGTTATGGGAATCTAGGAACGTGTTTGTAGGTACATTCTTTGATGGGGTCGCGGTAATAACAGCGAAGCAAGGCGAACCGGCTTATACTCTTTTGGTAGTCTGCTTGTCGGAATTTTGTGAGAGTTTCGACTCATGCCTGTGTAGTCTTGGGACTCAGAGCAGCGAGGATATCAATAACGATGCTATGAGCGTCTCGCGTATTTAATTTTTGAGATGCTTGTGTACGGAATTAGCGTCTTCGTTATTTGCATACCTACCTATGTATAGATATGCAAAACTACGTATTGGTGGAATTGGAAAGTATCACTGGAATAATTACTCCATATTGGTATTTGTATATGTTCAGCAAAACATGGGAGTTGAATAAATGACTCTCGAATATCTAGGTTAGACTCTATTTTTATTTCTCAGAATGTTTGAACCTTGACGCCCCCACCGAACAAGATGAAGGGGAAGAAACCACTGCCTTCAAATTCTCTACCAATAATCAGATCGCAAATGTATGAAGCAACATGACGCCAAGTTACCTAAGTCGTACTATGAGTATTGATAAGATACTGTAAAAATGTAGTTGCCTATTCTTCAGCCTCAAGAAGCTGGAAGCGGTTGCTCATATAGACGGATCGGCGAATAAGGGCAGTGGGAAAAGGGGCACGTCGACGAGGCCTGGCGGGCACTTGGTCTAGTGGCTGGGCACATTCATCAACGTCCCACTCGAGGCGGGAGCCCTTGTACTTGCTATATAGAAATAAAGGATTAGACAGGTCCTTTGAGCAACATGACATGGGGACAAAGGGGCTTACAGCCGGCTTATCATGCAGGTTCGCGCGTACATGGCGCTCGCCACGGAATTGGTGCTGATGTGGCACATGCCGCTGCGGAATTTAATGGACACGATTTCGAGGCCGTGAATGTGGTCGAGATCTTTGCGGATGGACGTCTCTGTGTGAGTGGGACTGCAGTTGCGCAGGACGAGATTGCGAGTTGTGCCGTTTGCAATGCGCTTGGCGAAGTGCTCGTGGAGATGTTGGAAGCGGTCCGATCTGCGGATGTCAATCTAGAGATTTAGGTTAGAGAGGGATAATTCCGAATGGAAGTCTTGGACGCTTGACTTGCTTTCTTGTTTTTGATGTATAGGCAGTTGTTGCGGACGTGGACGTAGTAGGCCTCAGCAGCTGAGCTCTCCGCAAAAGTTACCGTTGCAGTTGATGAACGACGCATGATGGAGATGTCAAATAGGATTCCGCCTCGGACTACGGCGGTGATGTCGGCGTATGTTGCGTCCTCAGGGATGTTGAGGAGCTGGACCGAACGAAACGATGGTTCCTCGAAGAGATTGAAGCTGCTGAGCGAGTGATCAAGCATGTCACTGGTAGTGGCGTCGTCCTCGTCATCCAAACATACACCGGAAGTCTCAAAGGACTCATACGTTGCGTTGCTCACAACGTCGCTTCTCTTTTGACTGCCCGAGAGGGATCGAGGTGGCGGAAAAGGATAGATGCCCAGCCGGGCGCCGTGGCTGATGAAGGAGCTGGGAGATGTGGCAATCGAACTCGAGTCGAAGTCGGGAGAGGCGTCGGAATAAGAGGCAGGTTCGAAGCTAGGAGCATTTGCGTTGTACACATGCTGATTTGGGACGGTGTTTGGGTATTGGGCTTGCTGCGAGCTCAGGCATGCGTTGAGAGCCTGGAGAGGAAGTTAAGAGATGTGAAAGAAGATAGGGATGGAAATTCTGACCTGGACGACTTCAACATTCTCGATGGGGGCATTAATGAGGCAGCGGCAGAGTTCGGCTACGAAATGGGTCAGCATCAATAGGATATGCCAACATGGATTCTGGAGGACAACAAGATGCGTACCGTGATTCTGAGCAGTGCGGACGAGATTCTCGTAATCTGTCCGAAGAATAGTTACCGTATCCTCAGATTGAGGTTCGGAGAACTTGGAAGCCAAATAGTCAGTGAATTGGCTGCGTGGTAGCTGGGGATGGAAGAGATGGTCGAACGCACGAGATTGCTACTATAATGAAATCGAGTTAGCAACGAGTATCCAGAAGCAGAGAGAGGACGATGGCAGAGGAAATGCATGGGGTTTCTCACCGAAGGGGCTGCATTTTGGAGGTCGTTGGAGGAGGATGAAGGTGGGAAGAAAAGCTGGCAGTAGCAGTAGAGGAGGAGGCTCTTTTATATGGCGGCTGGATTAACCGTGGTGGCCGTTTGCCAGCTGGCGTGGTTGGACGGCACCGAGACGGCAAACGGGTTTTACGGGGTGAAGAAAAAAAAGGATTTATATTTGAGAAGATAGGATTTCACATGGAGATAATGACGTTCAGTTGATTGGTGAATGCCGTACATCAATTGCAGATTTCGATGCTGGATGCACTCCGTTTTTGGGGCAAGCAGACTGCTTATAGCAAGGTACGGTTGTTGTGTAGTTTTTTTTCGCTCATTAGAAGCTCCATATCCTTTTATATTAACTATCAATACCTATTAATAATGCCATCAAAGCTCCATACTTCCAATTCGCATCTCGAGTTCACGTATGTCTGTGGGTTCTGCGTCGAATGGTGGCGGGACCAGAGCAAGCGTGGCTCTCCCATATCTTCTGTCGACGCATTTCAAAGCAACATCTGCCGTAATTTCAGCCCTTTTCTTTTATTGCATACTACAGCTGCCTAATCTCCTTCACAATATGAACGAATGGTCTATGCTGCGTTTATGCTTTGTAAGTGAGCCTGAACTGGCAAACTTGCCTGCAGGTTCCTCAGTAGATAGGTACATAATATATACAACTGTCTAGAAGTACTCCTGAATGGCAACTGTTTACTACTGGGCGCTTAAAATACCGCTAAACTAACGTATAATGTCGTATACTGAGTATTGGCTGAGATTTATCCGCCGTCATCGTCCTAACTGCTCATGTCCCGCTGTGTTGGCCCAGTCTGTGATTCGCCTCAGCTGGGAGGGCAACCCATAGAGCAGGAAAGAAACTCCAAACACATGCTCAACATAAATAACAAATAGTGCGTAATCTAGTTCTACAATAGTGAGACATTGGTATTGTTATCACCTAAGTTATGCTAGTCTATGACAACGCTAACAGGGATGCTTCAGCCGTTGTCTTAGACGGGGGTCCAAGCCAGCTTGCCAGCCACACGGATTGCGATGATCTATCTGGTTTTCAAGGCACGTCCTGAGACATACAGGTCGCTAAAATGTTCAATCTCGGTACGGGATAGTAGCACCACGTCATAGCCTCTAGGCTGTTGTGACACAAAAGTCGTGGACTAACACAGCCCTACTGTACGACACCCAGAATCTTGTTATGGATCTTCTTGGGCCATCAATGTTGTTTTTCCTGTTTGCCTAATTTCATATTATTATGTAGCCTAGTAATGCATCCCTTGATTACTATTGACCAGCTCTATTTTCTGCTATCTCCACCGGTCTTTTTGTTATTTAAGTCGCAGGGTACTCCAGCTGGCACAAGTTTGTTCGCATGGTTTCCAAACCACATCATATCCGGCTGCTATATTCAACGAAAAAAATGCTTCCTCTCGCTCATTCACTGGGCACAATCACGTCTGCCATTGTGTCGAAACTCTATGCAGTACTCATAGGCAGTGTGCCCACAGAACCGACTTTCAAGAACGACGTCGGCGGTGCCAAAGAAAAGTTCCCAAATGATGCCATATTCACCAGGCTCCTCCAAATGTCTATAGAGAGGCCTGGTTTGCTATTTCATGACGACTACGGCATTGATGCTAATTACGATGACTTGATCCGCGATGTCATCCACGTGCGTCGATTACTCCAGAAGCAGCTCCCGACCTCTTCATTCGACGCAAATGGTTCACTTCGGAAAGATGCGTCGTCAATCGCATTTCTTGCCTTTAGCGGATACAACTTCATTGTGAGCTTTTTGGCTATTGCGGCTTTAGGTGGCATATGCGTACCTCTATGTAAGTAAAAGGGCCCGTGAAAAGACAGAAGAGAATACTAAACGTATGGATCATAGCTACCGAGCTCAGCGCTGAAGAAGCAAGTTTCTTTCTAAAGAAAACGAAGGCAACATGTATAATCGCGGAAGCAAGAACCTTTGACATGGCCACAACCTTCAGAGATCATGCGCAAGTCCAGTCTGGCCAAATGTTGAGCTTGATACACTTGTCAAGGGCACCGTCTGAAGTGGAAAAGAGTCCAATCAGCTGGGAGATTGATCAAGCCTTGACATTTTCACCAACCAGTGGATGCATTGTTCTCTTCACCTCTGGGACTACTGGGTTGCCGAAAGGCGTTCTTCTCCCCCGTCAAATGTTCCACTTCACAGAAGCCCCTCCATCTCATGAAGTTGTTTATCTGGCATCTTGTCCCGTCCACTGGGTGGGAGGCACAGGCCTCGTCGACAGCGTGCTCAACGGCGAAAACTTACATATGATGCGCAATGGATCTGAACCTGGGGAGTTTTGGGATATCTTGCGGAGCGGTAGAATCACAGACATGAGCGTGTCGCCGACGCTGCTGAGAAGACTGATGGAGTACTACAACGATAATATCGGTCAACTTCCTTCCGAAGAACGCGAGGCTTATGCTAACGGAGCTCGAAACCTACGGTCTGTGTTTACAAGCGGCTCTATGCTCAATCCTTCTACTGCAAAACTGTTTGCGGATTTGACTGGCACGGCTCTTCGGAATGGATACGGGATAACGGAGATGGGCGGAGGAGTCATGGCGACTCCAGAAGGCTCAGCTATTTCCGAGGTGCGTACTCTGATTCGAATACCTGCAGCATGTACTCATTATTGTACAGGGCTACATTGGAAAGCCTTTTCCGGGCGTCACAGTGAAACTCTCTGATGGAGATCATGGAGAGATTTTGGTCAAAAGTCCTACCATGTTTATCGGGTTAGTCTATTTCAGCACGTTCCGAATTACTTCGAGCAGACTCTTCTTACCTTGTTTGCAGTTACTTTGACGATGAAAAGGCCACCGCTGCTTGCTTCGACGACGAAGGATTCTACAAAACAGGGGATCGCGCTCACCGCATCGGCGAGGACTATTACTTTGACGGCAGGATGTCTTGCGATTGTAAGTCATTCTTTTCCTTCTATCCATCTCCATCTCTCTCTCTCGTTTTTTGCACCTCAAAGCGTTCGCCAGATCTATTTAACTGATGATGAATGTCTAGGGCTCCGGTTTCACGAGTACACGATATCTGTCCTGGAGCTTGAGCAGCGCTTGATGGACCTTCCATATATATGTGAAGCTCACATTCTCCCGGTACGAGATCACCATGCTGGAGGATTAGCGGCTGCGCTGGTTCGTCTTCGCAAGCAGAATGCCGATCAAGCACGCAACATCACCCTTCAGACTATTCGGGAGGATCTCGCCGGCGCCGGATTAGTTTCGTATAAGCTACCGACACTTGTTCGTTTCATCCAAGATGGGGAGCAAGTGCCACATACGGCTTCTGGAAAGGCGCAGAAAAGGGAAGCTCTACAAAAGTACTTTAACATAGTTGGCCATCTACCGGATCAGTATGAGCATGAAGGCGTGGAATATTGGGGAAACAAGCTGGATTTGGCAACTTCGTCACGACTGTTTGACTGGGGAGGTCTGTAGATGTTTTCCAATGCGGAGGATGTAGCCTTGGAATTGAACCTCATTATTTTGTAGATTTTCTAGTATTATGGCTCATGTTCAGAGCTGGTTCAAGTCAGTAAAAGGCTATACCAAGGCTCTGAGCCAAATACATGTGGCTAGAATCGCATTTTGGGTAACCCAACCGTAGAAATACGAGCTGTGCTAACAGCAAATTTGGTAAAGAGAGACAATTGTTCAAATGCTCTAATAATAGGCAATGAGGTTCCCGATGAGCAATCAATACTGCAAGGCCAAAGCTATGTTATCGGTCCGAGGAACAACTATTCAATGGCTTAGCCAGTAGTTGTGTTGCTTCGTGAGCTACTGGCTCTCTTTGAAGATGGATTGCACCACCACTCAGCAAACCACGCATATCAACACGCCTGCGTGTCCGGCCAGATGAAAACATACAAAATTAATGCTCACAATGAACAAAAAAAGCAAGAAAAAAGAAAAAAACATACAACAGCCGGTGTTCGCTGATGGTCACCCACTCAACTACTAATCTGCCGGTTAGAGGCTTGTCTATGGGGGAGCAGACGGGATCCCGAATTCTCTATTATCTACGTTGTATGGTCTGCGGCTTTAGCGGTCGTTGAAGTAGAATTATAAGTTATTGTGATGCGTGGTCCTCAGTGTAGGCAATTATACTGATGTTGTATCCATCGACAACTTCTGTACGCAACTTTAACCTGTCACATTGATGACGTTGGCAATAGAGTATGTGGACCAAAATAACGCAAGATAAAAAAAAAAATATAGTACCATAGTACCATATCTACATCTATCAGTAATGCCTTCTATCCTTCTATCATCCTTAATAGTGTCTAGCACCTGAAATAGGCAGAGGAGTTACACAGCTGTCTTTTTGGCTAGGAACTGTTCTGCGGCGTTCGCGCGGGCCATTTGACTCTCCTCTCTGCCCGCACATACAGATTATTCGGCCTAATCAATTGGAACATCGGGTCATATTCAATGACTCCATCCCCATCCCGAATGAACTTGTACCGATATATCAGTTTTGGCAGGAAAACTTTGATCTCTTGAAGTGCGAAGTTGAATCCGATGCACATCCGTGGCCCTGTACCAAACGGCACGTACGATGCCTTGTGCCTATTTTTCACCTGTTCTGTATCCCACCTATCCGGGTTGAAGTGGGCCGGATTGTCCCATAGGCTGGGGTTGTTATGGATATGATGTAGGGCAGGTATTAAAACTGCATCCTTGGGTAGCCTGTAGCCCCCCGGTAAGATAAGATCAACCTTTGCCGTGCGACCGGGCTGGAAAGAAGGGTTATGTCGACGCTGGGTCTCTTTAATATACTTGTCAAGAAAGTCTAGACGGTCCGTAATGTCTGCTGTAATTTGGGTGTTTTCATCGATACCGTGATCGATCAGTTCTTGAAGGAGCCTCTCCTGCATACCTGGGTATGTAACAAGACCATATATAAGCCAGGACAGTAGGGAACTAGTTGTTGTGAATCCAGCAGCAGTCGCAACCACTAGAGCCCAGACTAAACTAGACTTAGGCAGTTTTTCGCCTTTATTATCAGTGGCACGCATGGCATAATCTAACAGAGGTTAACCGCCTATTATGGATTATGGATTGGATGGTAGAGAAAAAATATTACTTACCAACCATGTTCGACGCTTGCAACGCAGCATCTTGAAGTGGCAGATCAGTAACCCCCCCTCTTGCGGCCGTCTGAATAGACTGATCCACTAACTCTTCCACACGAGCCTTTACTACCTTTAACTTTTGGGGGTCCCCAAAAGGTAATTTGCTGTACCAGGTCCCTTTTGATGTAACCTTTTTGTTAAGAGAAAGGAGATCCGCGATTAGATGCACCATCTCATGGAGGGGTGCATCCTGGGAAGTAAAGTGCTGGAAGTCTAAGCCAAGTGTAAGCTTGCCAACTGCTTGCGAACCAAGCTTTAGCATATATTGATACACATTCCATGCTTTGTTATTACGATCGAGCTCATCAAAGACTTCATAGGCTTCCTCCACTGTCTTCTGCATCGTAGGTGCGTAATGGCGGACTGCTTTAGGGCCAAGGGCGGGAGGCAGAAACTTATGTGCCACCCTCCACTCGGGAGTGTCTGTATCACCTAGGAAGATGCCAGCCGCTGGGGTTTTAAGGCCAGCGAGAGGATGGGACTCGTTGATCTTTTTTGAGAAAAAATCAGACTCAGCAAAGGCAATTGCTGAAATAACTGGGTCATTAGTCTGATAGACTGTGCGCCCCATATTAGTTGTTTTGAAAATGGGCCCATATTGGTCGAAGAGACGCTGATGATTCCCAAGATGGTCTGGGTAGACCTCCAAGTAGTTCCCAACATAGGGTAAACCTTGAGGTCCTGGTATATCGCGCACTTCGTGTCCATCTATTGTAATGGCCACGGGACTGCTGGAAGAGACGACCTCAGATAGCTCTGATAGGAACTTGTCTTGAGCTTGGAATCCAATACCTGTCCACCAGTTAGGATATGTTGGTCTCAAGAAAGATAAGACGCCGAGAAAGGGGCAAAATGGACTTTCGTACCATTTGGCTCGACAATAGCAAAATGAGCGGCAACAAGATGCTTGAGCCCATCAAGGTCTAATGTTGTGTCCACATCAATGTGCTTCGCGGAGGAGATTGGCTCCCCAAGGAAATAAAATTGTTGTTCAGGCATAGTGATAGTGCGATTGATGTAAGCCTCGTATGGATTACCTTTCGGGTGTGGTCTCTGGATTAAATATATACATATTGGTAACTATACAAAGCAAATCTTACAAAATTCTCGTCCATGATGATGCAACTATAGACAGACTGGCATCCAGATCGATGACCAACCAAAGGAAAGAGAGTACCACGGTTCGGAGGATGCCGTCGGAAATGGGTCGATCCAGCAACAATTTCCGATTGGTTATCTACCCGAGGTTGTCTCCTTGGTTGGTTGGGATTGGCCTCTTGACCTCGGAACCGATTCTAAACTACATCAGTAATAGCTCCCAAAAGAGGAGTATGATGGTGAAAATACAAACGGCGCCACCCATAAGGACGCCAGTGGTACCTTCGTGGCTTTCCGCGGTATTAGGAGAGAGTCGTGAAGCTTCCCAGCCATTTGCCGAAGGTGCTTCTTCTTAGACAAGGCCCTATATCCAAATTCGCTCTTCTTTAATGTCCTACAGCTATATGAGGGGGAGGATATGCCGTTGGAAATCCCTGAACACCCCAAAAATATTAACAAGCGGCCTGGTTGATCCTCTTTAATTAAAAACCACCTTCCGCTGATTTGTCGCCCTATCTCACCACCAGCCTTGACCAAATTCCCTATTGAGTGTCCAGGATATATTTTATACTCTACAATTTTTTTTTCTCAATCCCTCTAGCACTAAGACCTTACAATAATGGCAAATGTGCCGCAGTATACAACGGATGATGTTGCAGCCCACAAGGCCAGGGATGACTTGTGGATCAGCATCCACGGAAAAGGTAAGATCTTATAACATACGCTGCCCCCCGAAAGACTTTCTCTGCCTCGTTTCTAACAAGTTAAATTCAGTCTACAACATTACGGAATACGTACGCGACCACCCTGGTGGAGCAGATCTTTTGATTGATGTGGCCGGAAGAGATGCCACGGAGGCATACGAGGATGTTGGACATTCTGAGGATGCAGATGAGATCCTACAGACACATCTCATTGGCACACTCAAAGATGCTACCGAGGTAACGCGTTCCAAAGCGGTTCGTGTCATTCAGTCAACTCCACAACAAACCACGGTCGAGAAGCCATCGAAACCTTCAGTTGGCACTGTTGCCATTGCTACGGGCTCATGTGGAAGTGCCGCACTCTGGTTATATCTCGGCTCCAACAACGGCTTAAACATAAGCGTTAAAGAGGCACTTGTGAAGGCTCTCCAACTCTCGCCACGCTGGTTGTCTGCGGTCCGTGCGCCGCATCAGAGCTTCCAGGGTGGAGGATTTTCGAATGGATTTATCACTGCCAGCCTTATTTGCGCAGCTATTGGTGGCGTTATAGGCATCAAGCTCTCCGAAATCACGCAGATTAAATCAGGATTTTCACAGTACCCTCCACACCTCACTGGTCACAAAGTGGCCAAGCCGAACCCGCATCAGACTAAAGGATTTCTCGAGCCAAAGGAATATAAGAAGCTCCCGTTAATTGCGAAAGACCAACTGTCTCCAAACGTATATCGATTTATTTTTCGTCTTCCCGGCCAACAAGATGTTATTGGTCTTCCTATTGGCCAGCATATAGCCATTAAAGGAATTATCGATGGACAATCAATCTCTAGGTCATATACTCCAACATCAAACAACCTAGACCTTGGCAGACTGGAGCTAGTTATCAAATGTTACCCTGACGGTATGCTTACCGGTAAATATCTTGAGAAACTTAAAGTCGGCGATAATGTTCTCTTCCGCGGTCCTAAAGGTGCAATGAGATATAATAAGGGCCTTTGCCAGAAGATTGGAATGATTGCTGGTGGAACCGGAATCACTCCGATGTATCAACTTATTCGAGCAATCTGTGAAGACGATACTGATACAACCGAAGTTAGTTTAATCTATGCTAATCGTACAGAGGAAGATATCCTTTTGAGGAAGGAACTAGAGACATTTGCTCAGAATTGTCCAAAAAATTTCAAGCTTTGGTATATGCTTGACAATCCTCCTAAGAAGTGGGACTATGGCAAGGGCTATGTTACTCCAGACGTTATGAAAAAATATCTTCCTGGTCCTTCCGCCGATACGAAGGTGATGCTTTGCGGGCCTCCAGGGATGATAAATGCTTCGAAGAAAGCGTTGATATCAATGGGATTTGAGGCACCGGGCGCTGTTTCTAAGATGACGGATCAAATTTTCTGCTTTTAGACCTGTTTCGTGTATTCTTTAACTATACATCTTATTTAGACTCCAAGTTGAAATTGTTAATAGAATAAATTCCTGCACTTGACAAACCACGGACCCGATTTCTGCGAGCCCAGAATGTTCCTGCCCGCTCTCCACCAATAGCCCGTGTCTCCAAAACAATGTAATAACGTTCGGATCAGCTTGGTTGTACGCTGTATATTGAGCTGAGCAGACCGCTTGGGCCCCGTCATACTGGCGTAGCATTAGAGTCTTTACGATGGATTGGAGGGAGCTCAAGTGTCAGCCCAACGTCATCCCTATCGCAATTAACAACAAATTATCAGGATGTCTGACCTTGATCGGCAGGATGCTGTTCCACATGGGTTATAAAATGCTTAGACCTTAAGTGTGGTTAATGATATCTTCTCTCTGGGCTAATGAGATAGTTTGGTAAAGCAGTTGTGACAACATCTAGCTATTCAGCATCATCTTGGACTGTAGCAATCACCTGTTTCAGGGTAGCTCATTGGACAGTTCTACTTGCTTTAGTGAGCTTCGAGTATTGTGACCTATGTGGATCTATAGGATTTCTCCTGGGAAATCACACTTCCGGTGTAGCTGACTATGCATCTTATTCCTCTTCTGCGGAACTTGAGGAGACGAGATTTCCCATTCTCTGAACTGGCAGTAGTATTTCTCCTCGGCATTTCCAGCCAGTCGGAATGATGCCAGGGGAGAGCCAAATACGCCGCGGAAGTATCCAATCAAGTGTTTCGATTAAAATAAGGTTCAAATTTAGCCGAGCACGAATACACCTAAAAATGTATATTCCGCGGCTGAGTGAGAATGTAAATTTGCGCATCTATAGTTATGTCAACTTGTGACACACCCGAGCCCATGGAAGCTACTCAGTAACCTTGCAATCAATCGCTCGGTAAAGGAGATCGGGCAAGTGTAAATATCTGGTTTGGCTAGACCCATATACATTTTCCCTGTAATTTCACTCGGATTATGTTCTGCCGCAATACATACTGGATAGATTTTCGGTTATTACCTGTAGGTTTCAATTAGTCTAGAATGATTATTGATGGTGAAGTGTGAGATGATTTCTCCATAGAGGACCTCCTTAATTCCACATCCGCGGATCTCGCGGACTGCGGTGTCATCCACCTCCGTGTTGCGTTTTAGATGTTTCCAAACTGGGGGTGTTCTCTTCATAACATGGAGTTTGATTCTAGCATATATAAACCTATTCAGGTCTCTTTCATGTTCTACCTCTTCTTATCTACTCATACCGATTCCTAACAATTCTTATAAATTATTATTTATAGCCTTTGGCAACCTGGATAATCACTCCAGAACCACAGAACTTCTCCTACACGACCTTGAAAAAATGTCGCCAGTTTGGCAACCACCGAAGAATTATCGGAACCGACCCGTCGCTGTACTCGGCGCCGGCGTGCTCGGGCGTCGCATAGGTAGGTGATCCCAAGTGGCCTACCACGGTCAAGCCACTGATAATTGCTTCACAGGATGTATTTGGGCATCAGCCGGATATAACGTTACCATCCGGGATCCCAGTGCTCAACAACGCTTGGACGGAATCGCCTATATCAACGAAAATGTAAAGTCGTATGCGCAGAACACTGGTCAAGCCCCTGGCACCGCAGCGGCATTCGAGAATGTGGCAGACGCTGTGGCAGACGCTTGGCTCGTAATCGAGGCTGTCCCAGAGAAAATTACGCTTAAAATCGATACTTTTGCAGAACTGGCCGTCGTCGCACCGGATGATTGCATCTTAGCTTCAAACTCGTCCTCGTATAAAACCTCTGAGATGCTTGAAAAAGTCCCTGCTATAACAAAACCCCGAATCTTAAATATGCATTACTATATGCCTCCACAGTGTATGATTGTGGAGCTTATGACAGATGGTTTTACTACAGAGGGGATTTTTCCTTTTCTAGCCGAGAGGTCAAAAGAGGCGGCAACATTACCATACATTGCGAGAAAAGAGTCTACCGGATTTATATTTAATCGCCTTTGGGCGGCTGTTAAACGCGAGGCTCTGACTATTCTAGCGGAAGAAGTGTCGGTTCCTGAAGAAATCGACTCCATGTGGGCGGAAATGTTCATTAAAGGGCGCGCAACCCCTTGTAAAATGATGGATGGTGAGAAAATTCGGTCCCTTGTGCTATCGTTAGACTTAACTAACAGAGGTATCTGTAGGTGTCGGTCTGGATACGGTCGCCTTCATCGAGTCTCATTATATTAAGGAACGCGGTCTTTCCTCAGCAAAAACTGTAGACTTTTTGCAGAAGAACTACCTTGATCATGGCAAGCTGGGCCTTAAAAGCTCAGATGGTGGCCTTTACCCTCCCGTACAAGAACACTCGAATGGACCGAGAGTTCTAGTCCTGGATATTGGACTGTCGACCGCACCGCCATCCATGAACTCGGGTGAAATTCTCGAATATACAGCAGATGGGAAATTTGAACGAGTACTATTTCAAAGTCAGGCAATGCCCGATGGTTTGGCTGTCGACCCTGCCAGTAAACGCATGTTTTGGACCAACATGGGTATACCAGGCAAGAACGACGGCGCTGTTTACTCCGCCAATCTAGACGGCACCGATATTTATACCGTCATTGCTCCGGGTCGTATTAATACACCAAAACAGTTGACCTTGGATCTAGTGGCGAAGAAGGTCTACTTTTGTGACCGCGAAGGTTGTCGTGTTTACCGCTGTGGTTTTGACGGCTCTAACCTCGAGACCCTTATTTCAAATTGCAAAGCTAATGAAGGTGCTGAGGATTGGTGTGTCGGTATCGCTGTGGCCCGTAACCTAGGAAAATTCTACTGGACACAGAAGGGACCTTCCAAGGGGGGCAAAGGCCGCATTTTCTGTGCCAATATTAAGACTCCATTGGGTCAAGATGCGGCATCAAGGACCGACGTTCAGTGTATTCTGGGCGGTCTTCCTGAACCGATTGATCTTGAGGTAGACGAGGTGTCTAAGTTATTATACTGGACTGATCGCGGTGAGATTCCCTTCGGCAATTCTTTAAACAGGATTCAACTAGACGAATATGGTCGACCATTGACGGGTTCTGCCTCCGCAAAGCCTGAAATTCTTACTCGTCATCTCAAGGAGGCGATTGGATTAAAATTAGACACCGAGCGGGGTCATATCTATTTGACAGATCTTGGTGGTAATATCTATCGCTGTGACCTAGACGGCAGACGCAAGGAGAAGATATTTTCAGATGATTGTCGGGCTTTTACGGGAATTGCGGTACTATAGATTAGAGAGTTCAGTCCTGCTCGCCTCCATAGCTATCATAAGTTGTTAGTTTGTTGTCTATCCTAGCAATTTTATTGTCCTATTTTCCTCTCCCGCGTCAGTACAGCTGCTTTGGACTAGACTACATTATCAGACGTTAACGGAAAACTAGCCCTAGTATGCGTTTCAACTTCGTATTTAATGGTCTCATCGAATAGGTCGGAGATTAGCGCCTCGAATGAGGAACTCAGGTGTTGAATAGTGCCATTATGAAGGTTCGTCTTGTAGATGAGGGATCTTGATCTTGTTGCTTGACATTCGCTTATTTCCGTTCCTACCTATTTATATATGGTATCTATCCTCCTTATCTTGATCTATGATAATGTCCTGCTTTTATCACTTGACCTGAAAATTGGAATCATGCAATTTCCTTATTCATATATTTCCCCTGCATCTAGAATACAACCTGCTATCTCAGTCAGTCAGTACCACACACGTGATTTGGTCATTTATTCGCCCAGGTAAGAGGCTTGGAAGTCTTTGTCTCAGTCCGTCATACCTATTATCTGGCCACAGGTAGCTTCAACCTTGCAAGACGTTTTCAGCGACCCATAATGCTACCACCTGTCTGGCCAAGAAGCTGCAAACAGTGGTTCATCCATATGGCTCTTAATATTAGTCATGGAATCTAGGATCTATTAGCTTTAGGCACTGATTCCACAGCTCCTGACAGTTCCAGTCTTTGGCACTACCCTAAGTAGCAGAGAGTATGGATAAGAAGCTGCCTTAAGGCTATTCTTAGTCCTGCAGGTTAAACTTAAATAAAATATATTTAAAGATTAGTTAAATAAAGACGTCGTTAATTTCTTCTCTATTAAATCTAAAAGAACCTTATCTTATTCTCTTTCTGTTACGACCCAACACATTTATGGTTGCAACGCTGGGCCTATAGGGTAGGCATCATAAATAAACCTCGGTCCGCACAGTTAATCAGGGATATATTTACTTTTTAAAAGTGAATATTAGTAAACAATTACCTAATTAAGAAGATATTTACTTTTATAAAGTAAACTAAAGTAAATAATATTATATATACTATTTAATATATTTATTTAAAATAGTTAGGATAATTAATTATAAATATAATATTTAAATTAAATCTATTTAATACTTTTTATTAATTATATAATTATTTATATTACTTAAACATTTAATTTAATTTATTTATTAATATAAATTAAAATTTAAGTTTATTTTTTAAAAATCTTAACCTATATTAATTTATAAGTTTATAGTTTATTATATATTTATAATTTTTATTTAAATAATTATTTTAGACTATAAGTAATACTTTAATAAAAAAAACTAATAGTTAACTTTTAAATTTTAAATATTAAAATAAACTAAGAAAGTAAAGTTTAAAGTAATTACTTAAATAATAATATTAAAATCTAAGATTAACTTAAAAAAAAATAAAGAAATAATTTTTAAATTACCTTAAGGAAACTTTATAATAAACTATAAACCTAATATTAATATAAGTTAAAATTTTTAAAAAATAAATTTAAATTTTAGTTTATATTAATAAATAAACTAAACTAAATATTTAAATAATATAAATAATTATATAATTAATAAAAAATATTAAGTAAATTTAATTTAAATATTATATTTATAATTAACTATTTTATCTATTTAAATAAATATAAAAAATATAAATTTATATATTTAATTAACTAAATTAAATTATTACTAAAATTTAATAATTTTATATAAATTATTTTAAGATTTTAATAATTTAATAATCTACTTTTAATTAATTAAGTAGTTTATTATTTATATAATACTGCTTACCTAAAAGGTTTATTATTATAATTATAAAAGCTAAGTTATAATATAATATTCTTTTTTTATTAATTTTATTTTTAAAACTTTACTTATTTAAATATAAGTATTATATTTTTACCTTTAATAAATTATTTTACTTAATAGCTTTATTTTTTATTTATTTTAATTATTAACTTTATGTTACGATCCATTATACCATAGCGCCAACAAAGCAAAAGATTAAGCCAATAATCGCAATTATAGTAACTATTGTAATGGAACCAGCTATTTATAAGGGAATAAACTGTATGGGTAACTAAATTGTAACACTTTATATTAACTATATAAGATTATATTTTTAAATCATTTTATTTAAAAATAAAAAAATATAAAAGTTTTTTTTCTTTTATAATTAAAAATACTTTTACTATAAATAAATATTATTTTTATTATATATTATATAATTATAAAAAGTGTTTTTTATTTTTTTTTAAATTTATTATATTATATTAAATATATTTATTTAAATAAATTTTATTATAATATTTATAGTTTATTTTTAAATAGTTAAAGTATATTACTGTTTATTATTTTTAAAAAACTAAATATAATTAAATATAAAAAGTAAAAGATAATAAAGGTTATTTATTAAACTAAAACATTAGTATTTAATTTAGTTAATTTTATAATTTTAAATTTTATAATTACTACTATTAATTAAAGTATTTTTAATTTTAACTTTTTTTTAATATTAGGCTTAGTTTTTAATAAAGCTTATTTATTAAAGCTTTTAAATACTTAAGGTTTTTAATAAGTTTTTATAAAATTTTTATTTAATTATAGCTTTTTTATTTTATTAAATATTTAAGTTTTTAGGTTTTTTTTATTAAATTTTATTATAGTAAGTTTTTTAATATTATTTTTAAATTTTTTATTTTTAATAATAATTTTATCTTTTATAATTTTATTTATTTTTTTATTTATTAATACTTTTTTTAATAATAAAATATAAAATATTAAATATATTAATTTACTTTTTTTTTTATATTAAAAGGTTAAGTTTATAATTAATAATGTTAATTTTTTTTAAAATTTTATATAATTTAAGCTGTTTAAAATTAAATTTATTACTTAATTAATTTATTTTAATATTAGCTTTTTTTTACTATAAGTATATTAATAAAAGTAAATTATATTTTTTCTTTAAAAGTTTAGTTTTTTAAACTTTAATTTATTAATATATTTAATTATTTATTTTTTTAATAAATTTAAGTTAAATTTATAATTTATTATAAAGTTTTTTTAAATTATTTATTTAAATAATTATTAATTTTATATTTTTTTAATAGTTTATAAACATTAAGTTTAAATTTATAATTTATATAAAATAGTAAATATTTTATAAATTTTGTAAATATATTATTATAGAAAAATTATATTATTAATAATTATTTTATTTAATTATTTTATTTAATGTTAATATAATATTATAAATATACTTTAATAATTTAATTAATTTTTTTTATTTTTTATTTATAAATAATAAATAATATTAGTTTTATAATTTATTTTTATTTTTATTATTAAATTTTATTAATATTTAAATATAAATATAAATTTTTTATTAAATATTTTTTTTTAATAACTTATAGTTTACTATAATATATTTTTAAAATATATATATTAATTTTTTAATAATATTTTTTTTAATATAAAAAATAAAAAATATTATTTTTATTAATTAATTAATTATTATAAAAATATTATTAAACTTAACTTTTATTATAAATTTTTTTAATATTAATAATTTAATAATATAATTAAAAAAATTAAATTTTATAATTATAATAATATTAATAATAGTTAAAGTTTACTATATAGTAAATATTAATTTATTTTTATTTTAATATTTATTATATAATATTTAATAATTTTTTTAATAATTTTTTTTATTTTTTTTTAAAAATATAATATTTTTATATTTATTATATTATATTTTTAATTGTTTTATATTTATATAGTAAGTGTTTATAAACTAATTTAACTATTTTTTTTTATAATTTTTTTAATACTTAGATTTTTTAATTTTAATATAATGGTTTTTTTATAAAAGTTATATTATTAAAGAATTATTTTAATATTTAATTTTTAATTATATTTTTAATTTTATTAAAAATAAAGTTTTTTTTATAGTAAAAAAAGTATTAATTAATATTAACTTATAGTAGCTTTTTATTGTTTTTAAAAATATTAATATTATAAATTTTAATATTAATTTAAAATAGTTTTTTTATTAACTAAAAGTATTTATATAATGATTTTTTAATTTTTTATAAAATATAATTTTAAAATTATATTTAATTAAAATTATATTTAATTATAAACCTTAAATATTTTTTTTATTATAAAATTTATAAAATTTTTATAATTTAAATATATAATAATTTTATATTTATTT